>NC_136707.1:829678-894678 GCF_947650265.1 Symphodus melops
TCTCCCCCCCCCCCCTTCTTCTTCTTTCCCGACAAACCTCAGACAAAAACATGATTCAAACACGAACCATCGTTTGAATTCTTTATTACTTCACTTGGTCATGTTTCTGGTACATAGAGTTCATATCTGTAATAAACTAATTTAAACTCATATTTGTAATTCCTGCTTGACTTAAAGCTTCACAGTCAGAACCCAAACACACACCCACACACACACACACACACAGAAATACACACGCACGTCCTCTTTCTCACATTGTTAGGCATAATGGTGTAAAATGACCATGTGTGACTTTTCTGATGTTGGAGAAACGCCACCCTCTAGTGGACAAAAGCAGGAACTACAGGTAACACCATCATTAACCTCATTCAGTATTGTCAGCTTTAAGTTAAATTCTCACCACGGCTAAACACTAGAACAGGTGATCCCTGGTGTTGAACAGTATTAGTGCAGAACAGCTGTTTCACTTCCCACTCTACAGACAAACTGGCTGCTCTACAAAGAAAGAAAGGAGCCGCTATTTTATTAAAAAAAGAGAGAGAAAACATGTCTGCTGCACGGGGAGCGTGACGCGAGCTAAATGGTTGACGGAAGCTCACACCCATCACTAAAACGGAAGAAAGTGGAGTAGACGGCGTGAAGCGGAGCGCCGTGTGACGGGCGTGAGCCGTCGACAGTGTGCCAGCTGGGTTTGTTTATTTGGAGGTCGTTGCTGAACAGGCTCAAGATGGCGGCCCCACACGCCAGAATCATCGAAAACAGCACCATGACGGTGGTGAACGGCAGAGTGGGGGCGGGGTGTTGGAGGGGGGGCGTGGCTGGTTTAGTGTCCAATCACCTTGCTGACAAATGAGTCCAGCTCATCATCGTCTTTGATCCCCACAAAATGGTCGACGACGTCGCCGCCCCGCATGGCGATTACAGTCGGAACGGCAGACACCTAAAAAAAAACAAGACAGACGAAGAGAGGCATCATTTCAAACTCCACGGATTTAAAAAAAATTAATCTACGTCACGTGACAGAAATCTCAAATAAGACTTTTAAATATTCGTACGCCGTATTCGATGGCCAGGTCTGTGTGATCGTCGATGTCAACTTTTGCCATGGCGACGCGGCCCTTCTGTTTGGCGACGGCCTTCTCCAACCTCGGCCCGAGGATCTTACAGGGACCGCACCACCTGCGAACACACACAAGAGGACAAACACGCCGTGCGTGGTTAAAAGGCGGCTGCACTGAGGACGAGCAGACGCAGGAGAGACTCAATGATTTAATAAAACGACTCTTCAACGTCTCTCTTGATTGCACTAAAATCCTTAAAAAAAAAAAAAATTAAAAAAAAACTGACCATGAAGAGAACTTAATGCAGGAAGCTGTTGGACTCGTTCGGGAGAATGTTTGCTGTGAAATCTAAATTCAAAGAGGACGGGTTAAACAGGAAGTGTAGCTCAGAGCGTTTCCCTCGGCTACGTCAGTGAACTCTAAAAAGAAGACATACTTCTCTTCTACTTACACGACCTCGGTCCGTCGCTCGCTGTTCTCTGCGTCGACAGTAGAAGACGACGGTTTTAGAGATTTTATTTTGAGAGACACATTCAGCAAAGAGCCGAGGTCGGATTCAAACCCCACACCCGCTTACACGGGGCGTCCAACGTAACCTCCAGGCTATCCTTGGCCCCCCACGCTTCTGTTCTGAGTCACGACTTACAACATGCATCATGAGAGGGGCCGTCCCTGTTATTTTATTTTATTTGAGTTTAAATTTTATTTTCTCGTTTGACATGTTTTTGTACGCTGTAGTGATTTCTGCTGATTTGACAACGCGTCTCTTTTGGTGCACTTGGTTTTCTGCAACGCCTCCCAGACGAGCTGCCATCGTCTGTGATTGGCTGGCGGGGCAGCAGAGGGAGGGTGCAGAAATCCAAGGTGGAAGAGCGAACCGAAGTTTGGAAGATTTGGTCCGTTTGAGGATCGAGGAGGAAACTCACTGTGCGTGGAAGTCGACGAGCACGGGAAGGTCGCTGTTGATGACTCTGTCTGTGAAGTCCTCGTGATCCTGAACGTTGAAGGACACTCCTCTGCAGGAAGAGTGAGGAAGGGAGCGAGAGGGGGCGAGGAAGGAGACCCGGGATGTGGCGGCCGACTGTAGGGAGCGAGAATAAGAAGAAGAGGAGGAGGAGGAGGAGGCTGCGGAGGATGCTTGGAGGCAGCGGATATCTTTCGTGGAGAACGTCCAAATCCTGCGTACCAGCAGCCTGTGAGCCATCTGTGAGGAGGAGAAGAAGAAGAGCTGACTCTCAGAGCCTGCACAATGCTTTCACTGGACCCTAATGTAAGGCATGTAAACAGCCTGTCTCCATGTACAGTGAGCTGTGTGTGTGTGTGTGTGTGTCTCTCACAAACAAACCCTGGGGCCTCATGCAAACACGGTCATATGAAGTGGAGTTATGTAAGTCATCTGACAGAACTCGCTGGTGATGCACGGCTAAGTGCTCCATAGATCCCTATGAAAACTTAAACTTTGCAGACGGTGTCAGGTGGGTTTTGTTTTTGTTGTTGGGGCCCCAACAGAGTCCAGAATAGCCCCTGCAGCCCCCTCACTCTGACCCCCCCCCCCCCCCACTCCCATTAACAGACCCTATTTGTGCATGTGTGTAATTTCAGACCTGTGTGTGTGTGTGAAAAGAAGCACGTGAAACCGGAATTTCCCTTCCAGATTAAAACTATTACAAATTAAAAGCATGAAGCAACAAAGAACATTTCGTGTCAAAACCTGCACTAAAGTATACAATCATAATTTTACATATACATAAATAAAAAAAAAGGTAGATCCATTTACTGAACACGTAGGCAGCCAAACAGATCCAGACTGCTTTTATTTTGAAGGATAAACCTTTGATTGGCCGTCTAGACGAGTTAATTAAAATAAGATTAACATCATTAAGAGTCTCTGCACACGGCACACAAACACACGCCAGACCTTCTGTGACCTTCAGGTGTTCTTATAGCGACATTAAAGTATTATTCAAGAATTTCTCCTGTTTCCTCCTTTAACCTCCGTTACGTTATGACTTTGCCCTCTTCTTCTTCTTCTTCGTCCTCTTCCTGTCGCTTTCTCTCTCTCTCTCCTTACTAAACGGGATAAATGACTCAACCCGGAAATGTTCCCTGCGTCTTTTAAACACATTAAAAAACACAGATCAAATCAAACATGAACAGAAATGTTTGTCAGTGTTTACCTTGCTGTTTCGCTCGCGCTGATCTTGGCCTCGAGGACCAACGAAGTGCTTCCGCTTTGATGTCGCGGAGGCTTTTTAATGAGCGCTCATGGCCGCAGCAGACTGGGGAGCGCCCTCTGCAGGCCAGTTCAGGAACTGCCACGAATCAGGAAAAAAAGGAATGCAGCCCGTTTAAATGGTTTAAACATTTTTCCACTGGGGGGCAGTGTTGTGCTCTCAGAGGCTCATCAGTCCAGCTCGTGTTTTGATGCTCTTCAGTCTGAGATGGATCCTCACCACAGTATTAATAGTAAAACAGGTTTTTTTTTCTACTATAAAAGTTAGAGCTAAAAACATTGAAGCAGCTCCCATGAAAACAAGTGTGAACCAACCTTAATGTAAGCACGATGCATAGACAGCTAAAACTGCTGTGGAAGACTAAACTGGGGATGACTTCATGGCCAAAGAAGTTGAATAAATACCAGCTGATCAGGGTTAACTGGTTGAGCCTGAAGCCGGTTTGCAGAGAAAAGGGATATCAGGTTTCTGCTTTTGACACAACCACTCAAATCCAGTTTGCTAACTCTGCTTCTGCTTCTAAATCTCTTTTTTTTCTATGTACATTTGTATAGTTTTCCTTTTTAAGGGTATTGTTTGTTTTCATTTGATTGATTTGTGTGCAAGCCTCAGATATATTGAGGGTTCAGTGACTTCCTGCACTCTTTAAAGCTGCAGATACAGGTTAATGTCACGTCTCAGTGTGCTCTGAATGATATCTGCACTCTTGTTCACACATACTCTCTCTCTCTCTGTTTTTCTCTTCTTAGCTTCAGCTGTTATGTGAAACAGTACAGAGACGAGCTAACTGACTTGTACCGTACAGCCGAAGGTACTTCTAGTGAACTGTGGCCTCCTGCCAAACGTACAAAGTGCTCCAAGCAGGTGACCTGGTCTGATCTGTGGACATTAGAGAGACTGTTGAAAGTTGATCAACTTTGAAACTCAGATGGAAAAGTGACACAGTGTTGCTTTAAGTCTCTGCACAGCTCTTCTGTGTCCCTTCTTCTTTTGTTTTTCTGTGCCGTCTCCTCCTTCTCCAGCAGAGGGCGCTGTCATTGGTGCAGACAGGAGGCAGTGGAGGGATGTTTATGGGACTGTGGCGGTTGGGGCCTGAACAGAGCCGCGCTCTGTGTCCCTGCTGAGGTGGGATCTGTGTGTCAGTACCAGAACACACGAGTCTCAGTCCTTTTTACCGCTCGCCTCACGTCCCCCTCCTGCACATGTTTACCCTCAAACGCTGCCCAAACTGTTTGTAAGTGAGGCTCCTTTTTCAAGCCCGCCTGCCCCCCCAGCCCCCCTATCCGCCAAATAAACATTGCATCGGAAATTGCAGGGATATCTGGGATTTTTGAGGGGTCCCGGTGGAAAGGAGGAGAGGGCGAGAACAAGGGTGCTCTCTGTGACACCTTTAAGGTGAGGGGAGGGCGAGGACGCAGAAGGCAGGGGCAGGGGGTCCACAGGGGAGGGTGTGACCCTGCTGTGGGTGGTTGGTTTGCGTGGGCGGCGTACTATCACACAGGTACAGGTGACCCAGTTTCCTTTGACCCCGTCAGGGCTGGCTGTGCGTGCTAAGACTGACCCCGCTCGTTGCAGCAGGTTTGACCTGTGCTAAATGTCAGGAGGAAACGATACTCTGTGACGCAGAACAAACTGTGCTGCTGCGTGTCTCCTGACAGATAACGACTTCCTGACATGCTTGTAACTGTTGCACCTGATCGGAGCTGTTTATCTCAGCCTGCAAGTTGGGAATTCACCGACTACTTAATAGGCAGAGGTTTCACAAAAGCGCCTGACAAAGAATCCATGAAGAGCAGGGTGTGTGTGTGTGTGTGTGTTCTTCGCCTCCTTTGTGCATGACGTTTATCCCAGACGTCTTTATTTGATAATAACACGCTGGCGGCACATTGCTGCAGGAAAAACAGGCAGCATGGAGGCAGTTTGCACTGTGATGGATGCTCTTGTTTATTTCAATCAGTGTGAATCTTATTCCACAGCCAACCTACTCATTCGTCTTCTTTAAACTCTCTCCTCACCGCTGGCCTGTAATTCTGACTTACGTGCACCATGTCTTAATTATAGTCAATTAGGCCAAATGCAATCAATAACACTCTATGTATAGATGGGAAAAACGTTCAAATGAAAGCCTTCCTCAGTCTGTTAGGGCGTAAAAACACCAAGTTCTTTACCGCCGCTTTGAGTGAGTGTGTGTGTGTACGTGTGTGTGTGTGTACGTGTGTACGTGTGTGTACATGTCCTGATTAAAGTGAGTCTGTAATAAAGCCCGGTCAGGAATGTGTTTGGATGCAGACGTGTGTGACACAGCACACCTGACAGCTCTGAGACTTCTTCCTGTGTGTGTGTGTGTGTGTGTGTGTGTGTGTGTGTCTCCTCTCATACAGATCTATGTGTCAGTGTTTGGGGAGTCAACAGTAGAGTTCCTGTTCTTGGTTTAAAAATAACTTTGGGACTTAAATTCCTCCCCCCCCCCCTCTCATCCTTTCTTACTGGCACTCTTCTAACCTCTCCCGCCGCTTGTTTTTCTTTCCCTTTTCTTCTGTTTTGGAACACGCCGTTCTCTCTGGTGGCGTTCGTTTTATTTCTGTCACATTATATCTGTCCGTGTCACAAACAGCCGCTCGCACAGATACCACTAAAGACATGTTCACAGGAGAACGATGGCTGACCGAGGAACACGCTTTCTCCACTCTGCCAAACAGGTCGAGAAAAAGAAGCATTTTATCTTCAGTTACAGACAGAAAGTGAAAACACAACAACTCATGATGGACATGATGGTTGGAGGGGCCCCTGCTGAGGGCCCCTACAGACCCGAGAAGCGCCCCTGCCTCAACATACACGATCACTCTCTTCATTTAATATTGAAACATGTGACGTCGTAACCTGCTGCACGGTGCTGCTGCCTCACAGCGAGGAGGTTCCTGGTTCGAATCCCCGTCTGACAGGAGCCTCTCTGTGTGTGTATGACTCCGGCTTCCTCCCACAGCCCAAACACACGCTGGATGTCAGGCCTGTGATTGACAGGGTGAAACCCCGCCTCTCGCCCAATGACAGCTGGGATGCATAACGAATGGATGGACAGAGGGACGGGACACTTTGCAAAGTATCCAAGCCTTCAAGATGGATGAACAACACCTGAAGGGAGTCTACTTATGCATTAATGCCACGTTACATTCAAGGAACATGCAAACTTCAGCTCTCATCCTGTCCAACACAAAGGGCTTCATTACGGCCCGTGTACCTGCATGTTTATACATCTGCACGAGGATTTGTTGTCTGTAAATATAGAAATGTGGTGGTGTGTCGCAGCAGGTGTGTCAGTCACTCTGCTAAACAAACGCTCCACACCTGTCCTCTTTTCCCCTCCTCATGTATGAACACACACACACACACACACACACACCTCCTCTTTTCTCCGCAGCTCGTGTGAATCTGAGCTGCTTTTGTTCCTCTGACCTCACTCCACTATCCTGCTCGATCTACTTCCTGGATTTCTCCTTCACGTCACCTGATCTGTCTCTGCAGGACTCTCACACCTCTCGCTCTCTAATCCTGAGTGTTTGTGTCTCGTGTTTTTTTCTTTAATGCAAAAGGCTGGTGAACTCACCCTGGTCACCCTGATGACAAAGAGAGGAGGGAAAATCTTCAACGAAAAAGTAATGACACTGTTTTTTTTTCAACTGACTTTCTCATCTGAAGTCCCCCCCTCCCGTCCTGTCCCCCCCCCCCCTCAGATAGATAGATACTTGAATGGTCCTGAGGGACAGTCTGACTCTTTCACAGGAGGGACAGGGAGGTTTTCCAGTGAACTCTTAAAGCAGACTTGTGTCACTTTAACCGTTACGACGTTTGTAACGGCAGCGTGTGTGTGTGTGTGTGTGTGTGTGTGTGTGTGTGTGTGCGTGTGTGTGTGTGTGTCTAATGAGAGCTTCACTTCGGTGTGTTGGAAACTCTGCATGTTTGTTTATTATGTCTGGGACTGAAGCCACCGAGAGCCCAAAGTGGAAAAGAGCGAGGAGCACTTTGATGAGTAAATGGAACCTGAACACAACAACAACGTATCTCAGTGTGTGTGTGTGTGTGTGTGTGTGTGTGTGTGTGTGTGTGTTTGGGCAGCTCATGAAAACACTCTGGTTGAATTCAGCAGGTTTTTTCTCTCCGTGCATGTCGATTTGTTTACGCACAGCTCTGTTACATCACCTCGCAGCTCGCACAGAGAAGAGTGATGTGTGTGTGTGTGTGTGTGTGTGTGTGTGTGTGTGTGAGCTGCAGTTTGTGACAGCTTGTCATGTATGAAGGTGAAGCTAAAGGAAACAACTGCAGACATCACCACAATAATTAATAACCACAAGCATAAAACAAAATCTTTCTGGTTTAGAGGGAAAGTGTGTGTGATGGAAATCCAGAAGCAACACAGCCAGGTGAGACTGAGCTGACGGGAAGGGACACAGGTGGGCAGGGTCGCCAGGTCTGTGTGACAAAACAAGCCCAGTGGCCAATCAAAACGAGTCCAGCAGCTTTATAAAGGCAGCCCAAACTTCCCCTGCTTCCGACACTTTTAAATAAAACAAACGGGTTTTTTTAAATTTGGAAAATGAACAGCTCGAGTCGGAACAACAACTCGAGGTGACGTGATATTCGTCATCAACATGGCGTTTAGTTCATGTAGTCATTTAGGAGTGATGTCTGCACTGTTTAATGACACACATGAAAACAACAATTAGCTGCGTCTCACACTAAGGAGGGTTTATCATTTCCATCATTTATCAAACACAGAGTAAGAACACATGTCAGCGAGGGGATCCAGTTTACAGCAGGAAGAGGGAGCAGTGTGTGTGTGTGTGTGTGTGTGTGTGTGTGTCTCTGTGTGTCACAGTGTGTCAGAGTGTGTGTCAGAGTGTGTGTGTCATTGTGTGTCAGAGTGTGTGTGTCAGTGTGTGTGTGTCAGAGTGTGTCAGTGTGTGTGTGTCAGTGTGTGTGTGTCAGAGTGTGTCAGTGTGTGTGTGTGTCAGAGTGTGTGTGTCAGAGTGTGTGTGTCAGAGTGTGTGCCATTGTTTGTCAGAGTGTGTGTCAGAGTGTGTGTGTGTCAGAGTGTGTGTGTCAGAGTGTGTGTGTCAGTGTGTGTGTGTCAGGTGTAGATTTCCTGTGTGCGTGTCTGCAGAGATGACAGGAAGATTATCCAGGCGGTCTTTGAAAACCTAAAACCAACTCAACTAAATACTTGTACGTTTACATGTGTAAGTGTGTGTGTGTGTGTGTGTGTGTGTGTGTGTGTGTAAGTGCAGAGGTGGCCTGGGAACCTCTCAGTAGGCTGAAGGGATGTGGGGTCTAAAGACAGGATATGGTTGGAGGAAAAGAAGGCGATGAATTACACAGGAGATGATCAGAACCTTTTTAAACTCTAAACACTCGTCTGCTCTCGTCGTTTCGTCTGACTGTGTTTTTCTTAAAGCGCTGTCGGGAAATTCCTCGTTGTTTTCCATGGCTGCCCTCCTGTATTAATGCAGCTGAGTATATTTATGTAACTTTTCACAAAGCAGCAGCAGGACGGAGGTATGCGTGTGAAAAGAACTTTAAAGCATCGAAAATATTATGTCCACTCAAACATAAATAAATAAACTCCCAGAAGCAGCCAGCTCCTCTTCGGAATGTAGTAATTCTGAATTTTTATGAATGACTGCATTCATGCCTGGCCACGCCCCCTTTCCTCTCCCCCACCCTCCCCTTCTCCGCAGCAAGTCTCCGCTCTCACTGCTGGAGTGGTAGGCCACGCCCCTTTCCCCTTGTCTCAGCCTCCCGCCTGCATTCTGATAGGTGTAAAATAGTTTACAGTGGGCGTGGCTTCCATAAAAAGCACGAGGCTGATATAAAAACAAGCCTCAACGTGTGATCGATGAAAATGAAGAAGTGATGGAGGACATGAGTGCTGCCTCGCGCCTGTCGGATTAAATGCTTTTGTTTTTGAACCTTTGGAGGATTTAATCTTTTATTCTGTGATATTTTTAAATATTATTTTTGTATCTTTTATTTTTATGTCCGTATGTGAGGGAGCAGACAGCATGGGTCTAGTGCTTCTGCTCGCCGTCTCTCAGGTGCTCACAGTCGGCTTGGTGAGTGTGTGAACTTTTGATTTTCTGTGTTTTGCTTCATGTAAACACTCACGTGCCTGTCCTGCAGCAGCAGCAGCTCGTGCGCGGATTTCATTTCAGCTTGATGATTTACCGTGAAGGATTTCAGCACAGTAACTAAACTTGACTTTCTGCTTCTGTGACTAAAATCTGCAACTTTGGTTCCTGGTTTCCTCACTGCGGTTCGCGGACCATCAGGGGTCTTTTAAGGATGTTTTAGGGGTCACGAGATGCATAACCACTCCTTTCATTAAAACTAAAACTACTTCCAGGACATTTTCAAATATCAGTGTCAACTAGAGGTTGAAATAAAAAAATGCATTACAGAGTGATTTGTTTTATCTCTTCTGTTTATTATTGTCATTGCATGAATGAAAGGAGGGGTGTTTTTCTCTTTACGGTGGTCAAAGTCGAGGCAATACATTTGTTTGATTAAATATGTAGTAATGCAGCAGATTTCAAGCATTTCTCCCTAAAATATAAACGGAAACGTATCTGCAAACTAAAGTGTTCAATGCAAATAAAAGACAAATGAAGAAGAGTCCAAAAATGTCATGTCAAATGTCATGTCAAATGTCATGACTGTCATAAAAAAAAATAATAATAATAATAATAAAAAAACTTGAATTTCCCTCGGGATCAATAAAGTATCTATCAAAAAAAAAAAAAAATTCCTTCACAAACGTTTGAACATCAGGATCAGGCTTTCTTTGGATCCATAATTATACTGCTGTAATATCTATCGTCTCATGATCTCTTTGAGCCACTACAGTCTGCATTTCGAGTAAATCACTCCACAGAAACAGCACTGACTAAGGTGGTGAACGATTTATTGTTGGCTGCAGATGCAGACTCAACATCCGTTTTACTGTTGCTAGATCTCAGCGCAGCCTTTGACACTGTGGACCACTGTATACTGTTAGATCGACTGGAGAAACACTTTGGCATCTCGGGTCATGTGCTTCAGTGGTTGAGATCTTATCTGTCAGAAAGATCTCAGCGAGTTTTATTTAATAATGAGGTCTCTGAGTCTTGTGCTGTAAAGCATGGGGTTCCTCAGGGGTCTGTCCTCGGTCCGCTGCTGTTTTCTATGTATCTGGCACCACTGGGTCACATTTTGCGTTCGTGTGGGATTGCTTTTCATTGCTATGCAGATGACTTGCAGTTGTATATGCCAATTGTAGCAGGTAATGAGTCTGTTGCGTCGAAGCTTGAGTCCTGTCTAGCTGCTGTTAGAGGATGGTTGTCTTCAAACTTCCTGCTTCTTAACTCGGCCAAGACCGAGATGATGGTTGTCGGCCCAGCAAGACTGAATCATTTGTACGATGGCTTTACTCTGTCACTTGATGACTGTGCCATTTACTGTAGGGACAGAGTGAAAAATCTTGGTGTTGTGTTTGATCAAACTCTTTCTTTTGACCTTCACATTAAAGAGGTGACAAGAGTGTCATTTTTTCACCTAAGAAACATCGCTAAAATTAGATCAATCCTGTCCTTTAATGATGCTGAGACTCTTATCCATGCATTTGTATCATCACGGTTGGATTACTGTAATGTTCTTCTGTCGGGTCTGCCCAAGAAGAGTCTGCGAGGTCTGCAGATGGTGCAGAACGCTGCAGCACGCCTTCTTACTGGATCCAACAGGTATGAGCACATAACTCCGGTGCTCTCCTCTCTCCACTGGTTGCCTGTTCACGCCAGAGCGGATTTTAAAGTGTTACTGCTGACTTTTAAAATTGTAAATGGCTCTGCACCAGCATACCTGACTGGTCTCTTAGATTTGTATGTGCCTGCTCGGTCACTTCGCTCACAGGGGACTGGCCTCTTAGCTGTCCCTAAGGTTCGCAAAAAGACTATTGGTGAGCGGTCCTTTTCATTCCGCGCTCCCACTCTCTGGAACACTCTCCCTGCGGACATCAGACTTTCTTGTTCCATTGATGTGTTCAAAGCAAAGTTGAAGACCCACCTTTTCACTGCTGTTTATGCCTGATGTTTTTAATGATGTGTTATGTCTGTGTGTTGAGCTTTTAAGCTGTGTAAAGCACTTTGTCTAAAAGCGCTCTATAAATAAAATTATTATTATTATTATTACATGTATAAATGTGTGAAGGTGTGTTTGAACGCATCACATGCTATAAATATGAAAAGGAGGATTTTAGGATGTCAGCAGCAGAGTAGGTTCAAGGCTTCATGTTGGTGTTGGTGTCATATCCAGTTCTGTTGGCCCGTCTGAGTCTGAAGACCGGACCTGGGTTTGAGAGGTTGCAGAATCAGGAAGGTGATCGAGCTCTCTGTGATCCATGTCTGATACCTGCTGTGTGTGTGTGTGTGTGTGTGTGTGTGTGTGTGTGTGTGTGGGTAGTTGGGTCAGAGAGCGCACCTTTCATCCTTGCTCACACGGCGGATGCCAAGCGGAAGGCGACAGAGGGTTACAGATATCCCTGTGGGGCCTGAGGGACAGTGCCGGGTATTCAGCCAATGTTTGAACCCGGCACACTTTGAGGAATTTCTGTGATCCGTGTAACAAGAGTCAAACTTTTGTCCTGCTCTCTCCGAGTGTGGCTTACACAATCATAGAAAATAACAGATAAACATCCAGATACTTAGATTTGTCTCTAAATAAAAAGTGTGCCTGCAAGTTCAAACCGAGCGAGAAGAGTTGGGCTCGTTGTGGCGAACGCAGGATTAAAAGAAAAACCGGGCAGTCCTGTGGTTAAAAACAGTCAAATGCAAAGACATCCAATATATGTGATTCACATCTTCACTTTGAAATAGTCAAAGGAGAAAAACATACTGTTTACCTTTCCTGGGAGAGTCCCTTGTTTTTGTCCAAGCAGCTTCCTCCGGTGTTGAAGATTAAGCCCAGAGCAAAAATCTGCAGTTCCTTGTGTGTCCACTTGAGGCTGTCTCCAAAAGTGAGTCAATCCCCATTAAGCCCCATATTAAACTGTCCACTTTAACAGCAGAGATAGACATGGCTTTAATCTTGCATACATTACCACAGACAACCATGTTCTCACTTGGTAAGCTAAGTGTTAGCCAGATAGTGGCGTCAGCGACGTGATAGCATGACGTCATAGCAGCGCAGCGCTGTAAAGAAAAGGACAAGGGAGGCGGTCCAGCAGAGGTCTGCACGCTGACTTCATACGACGAGTCTCTGAAAAGCCACAGGACATTTGGAGGATCATCATCCGACTCATTCGACCAGCGGACCGCGGTGCGTCTCAGTTCGGATTTTGGGATTCGGATCAGATCAGTTTTGGTTCCATTTCTGACTTTTGAACATTTAATATATTTAGGTGCCAAACTGAACTGAACCAGAGCACTTGGTGGAAACGGGGATCACGGGGAACATCCTGGTCGACTCTCTCATTGTCTTGATGTTTACACTTTGAGACTGAATCGACCAGGATCAATAAAATAATCATCAACACACATCGGTTGTCACATTTGAGGTCGGTGCTAATACAGACGTCTGAGTTTCTCTTTTAAGGCTGGTGGTGATAATGATTGTTTATGATTGGTTCATTCACCACATGGAGCTTTTTCACACATGCACAGTTTTCAGGGTGAACTGCAGGTGTCTTTAATCCTGACTCCTGAAATATCTTATCATGTCTCGCATCCCGTGTGAAAAGTCAACTCCGTAAAACTTCAGGGTCAGGGTGTCCGGGGATGCATGTGGGACTGTAGTTTGATACGTCCAGATAAACACGTAGTGACGTCAGAGCTGAAGTTGTTGTTTGACAGGTCGATAAAGTCGCTCTCTCTGTCCTCTCATGTAGGTGAACGCTGGATGTCCGGTGATATGCGAGTGTCCAGCGGGCCCCCCGTCCTGCCCCCCTGGGGTCAGCTCGGTCCCTGACGGCTGCGGCTGCTGCAAGGTGTGTGCCGCTCAGCTCAACCAGGACTGCCATGAGGGGCGACCATGCGACCACCACAAAGGACTTGAGTGCAACTACGGCAACGACGTGGGTCGTACCAACGGCATCTGCAGGGGTACGGAGCAAACTGAGGCGGGGGAGGAGGGGGGGGCTGAGAGAGGGGGGGGGGGGTTTGGTTTAGATTGGGAACAGTTTGGGTTTTTTCCTCGGGGTTGAGCGAGGGAATGTGTAACTTCAGGGTGGGGAACGTGGCGGCTGGAGTTTGTCTTTGATACGGGCTGCAGGCTTCGAGCTCAGCTCAAAAACAGAGCGCCTTCTTCAGCTTGGACTGAAACCCCGCCAACTCTGGATTTATACAAGCAGTTCAGTGTGCACACAAACATGCAAAAAATACACATGCATGCACAATGGTATTTTTATACATGTGTTTCTATATAAAGGGGGGTATCTGGGGTTCTGTGTTGGGAGGGAGCGGAGGAGGTAAACAAGTCAAAATACCTCCTGTGTTCTAAGAATAGAGGCGGCCTCATAAACCTGGAGATAGTGTGTCTCTCTCTGCCTCATCTTCTCCTCCTTCCAGGCATATTAAAGGTTCATTAACAGAGACGTGTCCCTCTCCGTCTCTGTGCAAAGACACAAGGCTATCAAGAAGATGATTTACCATTTCTATGCTCATCTTCGATCTGCAGGCAGATTATTGGCTGTACATAAAGATGGACGACATGTCTCCACGTTGTCCTTTTGCACACAAGTGAAGCCAGACAACCTCCCGGGATGGATGCTGGGTTATGAGTTGTTCAGAGTCTCACGGGTCGTGGTTAGTCTTCATGGCGGTTCCTCCTCTACTCTGATATTCAGCTGCATAAAGATGCAGGCGCCTCATTTGTCAACAGAGCTGTCAATCATGGCGTTCAACAAACTTTGACATAAATTAGCCAGAAAAAAAAACAAAAAAACCTGACAGAAACCAAGTTTGAAAAAAAAAGTACTCAGTCATGTATTTTGATTCTTCTATCAAAGTGCCGAGTGGCGTTTGTTTAGGCGGAGTTATGCAGACGCTTCGAGCTAACGAAAGTGTGGGGTTCGATTTTTCTGGATAAATAAAATAAAAAATAAAAATGAGGCTTTAATATGGTGAAGGTTAAAACCTACACGGCAGCCAGTCGAGTCTCGGGGAAGCTCCAAATGTTTTGGCTTCACTTTTGACGGGCTGTCATGTCGTTTAAAAGTTTCATCAGTTTACAAACAATCTGATTTTTTCCCTCCACAGCGAAGGCCGAGGGCCGATCGTGTGAATACAACGGGCGGATTTACCAGAATGGCGAGAACTTCCGTGCCGGTTGCAAGCACCAGTGCACCTGCATCGACGGAGCGGTGGGCTGCGTCCCCCTTTGCCCCAGCCACATTCCCCTGGCGTCTCCTTCCTGTCCCGCCCCCCAGCTGGTCAAAGTCCCGGGCCAGTGCTGCCTCAGCATCGACTGCCACAAGGGAAGCACGGCCGTGACCCCGGCGCACCGACGACCCCAGCCCCCAGCTTTCCCGCCGTACCCCTTCATTCCCTACCCGGCATACCCCTACCCCAAGCCTTACCCCAAACCGTTCAAGAAGCTCTACCCCTACAAACATAAAAAGGAGAAGGACACGCTGGGCAACGAGCTGGTGGAGGTCGGACGGAAGTGGGAGAAGAGACGTGGAAACAAACACCTGGCATGTAAGAGACGGCGCTCCTGTTGCTTTTAAACGTGGACGTGTCCCTCCGAGTGTTAAACACTTCCCTCGTTACAAACAGACACACAGCATTAACTAGCATAGCGCTCTCTGCTGGCTCTTCACTGTTTCCTCTGATCGTGCACCAGTCGAGTTCAGACGGGCTACTTCCTGTGATGCTAACAGATCGGTGCGTTGACGCGTTCACTTGCAGATATCGGCGTTGGTATTGGAACAACTCCGGCGCCTGTTTCCTCCGTGCAGTAAAGCATTATGTTTACGTTTTCGCCATATTAGCCTCCTGGTGCACAAACGGCCTCACTGTGAGCTGCATGTGTGTGTGTGTGTGTGTGTGTGTGTGTGTGTGTTAGCGTTTATGTGATGCTTGTTTTCCACTGGCTCCTTGCACACCAGAGGTGCTCTCGCTCGTACACACTGCTCTCACACAGCACATACCTCCGTCACCCAGCTTTCCCCTCTCTCTCTCTCTGTAATCACCCTCTCTATGCGTCACTGTTGCCTGTTCACTGAATGAAGCTAGTGTGCTTTGGATCTCTGGACCGCTCCTTTCCCCCTCTCTCTCCCGCCGGCCCTTTTTCACCCACATTCACTCCTGCACACTTTTCACCCAGCTTGACTTCTCCAGGTGAGACGTGATATCGGTACCAGCGTCAGTCAGTGCAGCGAGCTGCTACCAAACTGTTTTACACACCTCAATAACGAGGAAGAAATCTGAACATCTCTACTTTGTCTTTTCATCATTCGTTGATGTCTTCGCTCTTCTTTTACCCCCTCCAGCCTGGAGGCAGATGGGAGATCAGTGCGTGGTCCAGACTACTTCCTGGTCCCAGTGTTCTCGGAGCTGTGGGATGGGCGTCTCCTCCCGTGTCACCAACGACAACGCCCGCTGTAAGCTGATCAAGGAGACGCGTCTGTGCAACATTCGTCCCTGCAGCTCCATGTCTGTCCCCGTCAAGGTGAGGAACACGCGTGTGCTGCTTTAAACACTCTCCCTGTAAAGGCCCACAAACACGCAGAGCAGCTCCGGGGCCAAACGGATTCAGGAAAGGACGGCTCTCGGAGGGGTCGGATTGGTATTAATATCACGGCATGTAATCGCCCCCCCCCCCCTCCTCTGTCCAGTCTTTTCTCGTCTGTTCGGTCTATTCACAGTTCTGTTGCTGTGTGACTCTCCCTCCTGCAGGATGGTCCGCCATCTTGGATCCTCTCTCTCTCACACAGAGCGACGTCGCCCCACGGATATGAGCATGATTGATCTTTTATCTGGGACGAGTCTCAAAGTCTGTACCCGGATTAAAACGCAGTTATTGTTGCAGCGCTATAAATCAAACGCCTCGGTGTCGTTTATCAGGAGGACCGGCGCTCGCCAGAGGACGTTCAAGTGAATCGTTCATGGTGCAGCCTGATCTTGAAGGGGGACTTTTGATATAAAATGTGCAATAATAATAATTTATGTCTCTCTTCTGTGTTTTATATAAACGCAGAGTTCCTGCACTTCCGCACGGTGCGTTTCTGAAACTCTCCCACACTGAACCTGCGACACTCTGTGGCTCTCTGCTCGCTGATATAAAAGCTCTCGTTCGCCCACTCGCTTGCTCTCTCACATTTTGTACCCGACACTCGGCGTCCCGTCGTGATCCACTCCTGAGCTCGATGGGCTGTCGTGCACCTGTTCCTCTGCAGCTGTGGGCGTTAATGTGCATCAGCGTCAATCCTCAGCTATTGTCGGCATGTTCGTCTCTCCTGTTGTCCTGACCTTTTACTCGCTCACTCGCTCGCTCGCCGCCCCGCTTAACGGGATCAGCTTTGTTTTTCATGTGGCAGAGCTTGAGTAATGAGTCGTTGGGTTTCGCTGGCTGTGATCCTGCGAGGCTTCGGCTGGTAAGCGGCGTTTAACTTCACCGGAGAAAAGCTTTAAGTCGTGCTGGCGGTGCAGATTTTATGGGTGGCGAAGACTCGACTCAAACGACCAATCACAATCGTGATAGCGTGCAAACGTTTTCCTTTGAGCTATACTTAAAGTGAACTCATAAAACTCGTGTAATTGGACAGAACGCCTTTTCTCTCACTGGAAAAGTCACTCTCTTTTTTTCCTCCTCTCTGCAGAAAGGGAGGAAGTGCTCTCGTACCCACAAGGCGCCCGAGCCTCACCGCCTGTCGTACGCCGGCTGCAGGAGCACCCGCCTCTACAGGCCCAACTACTGCGGCGTGTGCAGGGACGGCCGCTGCTGCTCGCCTCGCCGCACGCGCACGGCCAGCGTGGCCTTCTCCTGCCCCGACGGGGAACGCTTCAACCGATCCGTGATGTTCATCCAGTCGTGCAAGTGCAGCGACGAGTGCAACCATCTGAACGAGGCGGCCATGCCTCCGCAGCGGTGGCTCTACGGAGACACGCACAAGTTCATGGACTAACCCTGAACCCCACATTCCCTCACACACACACACAAACAACGACTTTAACTCCCCCATAGTGATCCCCACTGTAGAATAGCTGTCCTTAGTGTATCTACAAGAAGACGCGAGCGTGGCGAACACGTGGAAAAACATCTTTTGGTGGATGTTTGGGGAGAAGAATCGGGAGGAGGCAGCAGCGACTCAGAGGTGACCAGCGTGAGCTTTTAGAGTAGATAAAGTGTTTCTGGGCTGTTCCTCTACGAGTCAGACTAACGGCGGCGTTTAACCGGCCACCATGTTGCCGCCATTCGCCAGAAAAAAAAGTCCCCTGAACTCTTGAGACTTTTGGTGGGGACGCTGGAGGTTTTTGTTGTGCCAGTGAGCAAAACTAAAAACCAAATGAAGACTCGCAGGGATCTGAAGACGGAGGAGGACGCTCGTCTCTTTATGGTATTTATTCTCTGGTATTTATTGTGGAGACGGCGGCTGCTATGTTTGGAGCGACGCTGCAGCTGAGCGGGGACAAAACAGCTGAGAGCTGTCGGAGACGAGGACTCCTGCAGATCTGGGACTTTATCCGCTCGGGCTCTTCAGAAAGTCGTGTGTGATGACAGATGATGAAGGCTACAGGAGAGAGAGAGGAGGACTTACAGACTTCAGAGTTGAAGCTGCCTTTGTGGAGGCTTTGTAAGCATTAGAGGGGAATATTTACACAGCTGAGCTCGTCCCCGGCCTCGCCTCCACGGGAAGCTGAGACATTTAGCGAGCAGCAGAGGAACAAGGCTGGGAATCTGGCGCCAAGAAGTCAACCGAATAATTCTGTGCAAATTACCATCCCGAGTCCGACGGGCAGCCAGACAAAATCAGCAGCTCTTTTTTTTTTTCTGTAAAATTCAGATTTGAGAAGTAAAACGTGTCATTTGTGACTTGTGGGTGGAAACGTTCTGGTGCCAGAATCCGGCCCGAGTACGAGAAGCACGCGGCTCACCGACACCGAACAATAACTCACGACGTCTTCAAGTTTAAATTGTTTCTGAGAAATGTTTTCTTTTGTTTTGTTTTTTACTTTTGGTTGTAAATCCAGTGAGCTTTATTTTTCTGCTGCATTCAAAACGTGAAAAACAATCTCATCAACAAACAAAAGGTTGAAATGTGCCAACTATCGCCACAGGTGTTGACGTGTCTCCAGCGCTGGGTGACGTCACAGCACTGACGCAAACAGGACGCATAAACACCAGGTGGAACAATCCAAACATCTTAAACTCTGTCCTGCAGGTGTCCGAAAATATCCATTTAAAAAAAAAGGAAAAAAAACACCAAACAAACATCCACATTACAGGAAAAGATCAAAGAACGTCTTCAGCACCTGTCCGCCACGAGGCGAGTCGCAGGTCGCTCCGACCAATAACGCGTTAACGAAGAAGCATCTCGGCTGCGTCACAGTCAAATTATCGATCTGAAGCGGTAACCGTAGTCCAGGGATGCCGGTAAATGGAGAAGTGATGTGGCCAAAAATGCACGACTGAAACTAAACTGAAGAAACGATTCTAAAACATTTCAGAGCGTTCGATGAGAAAGGTTGGGTTTTTAAAAACCTGCTAAATGTTTTGTTTTCTGCCATCGTGGGTTAGGGTTAGGTCTGTTGGGTTCGGTCTCTGTGTTTTCAGGATTTGTAGTTTTGTTTCAGGACACTCGAGTGTACAGATGCATGGCTGACCTCTCGTAGATCTGCTGTATGAGCTCCAGTCCGTTTACTCAAGTAGTCCATGTAGAGTTTAAAACATGACAACTGTTGATTCATTTCCATCTGTAAAAACGAGTCCTGCTCCTGAAGGGTACATTAAAAAAAAAAAAAAAACTAAATAACTCTGGACTTCCAGCTAACTTCTCCTGAAACAATCAATGAGTCAAATTCATGTTTGCATTTTCTAATAAAGACTTTATCACTCCGACACGATGAGTAGTTTTCTACGAGCCGGCAGCCATCTTTTTTTATCTGTTTAAAATGTGATTTCCTCCAGAATCTTCCTTTTCAGACGTTTGGTTGAAACTGTCTTTAGGTCCTGACAGAAATAAATAACTCAGGTTCTCTGAGAAAAGGAACAAAGAAAAATCTGTATCTGTAATCTGTAAAAAAATTTAACCAATGTCTGCCACGAGGTACCAACTTGATGAACCAATCACACGCCTCCTTGCTCGTTCTTAAAGCTCGTCACTGATGACGGAGCTCATACTGAGAGTTTACTCACTGCTGAATGAGACGACGTAGTTTTTACACAAAGAAGAGATGAGCTGTGACCTGTATTTATGGCGCTATAATAACTTTATTTTTCTACGTTAACGACATGCGTCCAATGACAGCGGGCACATTCAGCACTAAGACTTTGAACAAAGAGCTGCAATGTTAGTCAAAATAATTAAAGACTTCTTTTTTTTTTTTTAGTTCTTTGTTGACAATCAGATCGTTTATCGAGAGGAAAATAAAATACAAAAACAAACACTGGTTATACATGTTCCTCAGAACTACTTTCTACACGCTTCCCTGCAGCTCTGCTCTCAGGGGAAACCACCGGAGGGAAAGGGAGGGGGGGGGCGTAGAGACAACCACAGTAAAAATGGCATTTTATAAAAAGTTTTAATATCAATAAGCAAAAAACAGACAGTAAAAGACAAATTAAAACCCACCACACAAACCGCCCCCCAAAAAATGCCAATAAAAATAAACGTTTGGTGAACACAGGGCACAGAGCAGAGCTTTAAATCAACAGTGAAGTACGTCTAGATCCAAACACACGGCATGAGATCCATGGAGGGGGGGGGGAGGGAGGGGGGGCGTCTGCCGGGCCGGAGGACTCATCTGGACTGCTCGACTGAGGAGAGGACAGACAGGAGAGGATCAACAGCTGAGCATACCGAGGTCTCATCGACACGTTACACATGCAGCAACAACAACAACAACAGTCTGTGGTTACTGAGACCGCTCCAACTTTAACGCCCAAGCTGATTATCTACGGAGGAATCTGATTGGACGAGGCAGTAAAAGGAAGGTCATAAAAACGCCAGTGATGGCGTGTCGTTCTGATGGATAAAACATTTCTTATTCTGACATCGACACCACGCCAACTAAAGTCGAACTCCTAGATATTCCACTTTGGGAAACTTCTGATTAAAACATGGCCGTGTTTCTGTGCAGTTTAAAACGCCATCTCTGCTTCCTGTTTGAAGAGGCGCCGACCCGGGTGCATGAACCCAGAGCTGCTGGGCTGTTCGGTACTTTAGTTACACAATCATGTCTGCGTGTCGGCGGGTGTTCAGAAGTGGAAAGACTTACTGTAAGAGGAGATGTCGATCTCGTCTGGCAGCTCCGACACGTTGACCTCGAAGCGGTCCTGCACGTCGTTCAGGGTCTTGGCGTCGGTCTCGTCGGACACGAAGGTGATAGCCAGTCCTTTGGTGCCAAAACGACCAGCACGGGCAACCTGAGCGGGAGCGGGCACAGCGGGTTAAGATCCCAAAGATACCGAGCGAGTTTCAGCTGCTGAAGAGGCACGGTCGACGGCGAGCTTCGAGCTACGGAGCGGTTGATCAGAGTGATTCTTAAAATCGGTGAAATAAAAGTTTAAAAAAATAAAAATAAATTATGTTTCAACTACTCGACCCCAGAAACGCTCGATCCACGGCTCGGCTGTGGGCGGGGCCTTTGAGCAGCACGTTAGGATTAGCAAACTGCTGTAATCTGATGCGAAGCCTATTTTCTCCGTCAGATTGAAGTTTTGTTTTTTTTACACAAAAATGAAATTGACAAACTAAAATCAGCACTGTGAGTTTGAGGAGGGAAGAGAAGCGTCAACATGGATATTATGAGCATTAACATGTTTCATAACATGAGTATCGGGCTCCTCTCGTGTTCTCACCCTGTGCAAATATGTGTCAGAATCTTCCGGCATGTCGTAGTTGAAGACGATATTGACTCGCTCGATGTCCATCCCTCTGCCAAAGAGATTAGTGGCCACCAGGATCCGCCGTTGGAAGTCTTTGAACTGCTGATAGCGGGAAAGCCTGCAGAGAGCGAGAGGAGGAGGAGGAGGGGGGGGGGGAGATGATCAACACAGCTGCTGCAGTCATAACTCCGCTTTGAAGGCAATGTTGTGTTGAGTTAACTGATGAGGCTTTAGGCTCCGTAAACACGCAGCATTCAGGGCTCAAAGGAGTGTGTGTTTATGAGAGGAGGGAGGTGTGTGTGTGTGTGTGTGTGTGTGTGTGTGTGTGTGTGTGTGTGTGTCTCTCACCTCTCCTCCTGAGTCATGCCCCTGTGGATGGAAATTGCAGGGAAGTTTTGCTCCACCAGAAGCTGGGACAGAGCGATGCAGCGCTGGACAGACTTGACAAAGATCACCACCTAGAGGCAAAGCAGAGGAGTCACGTTTGTGTGCGGTCACGCCTGCAGCTCGACGGGAGCAAAGTTCGTCCTTTTAAAAGGCTGCGGACGCATCGCTTCATCTCCTCACCTGGTTGAACTCCAACACGTCGAGCAGGTCGAAGAGTTTGCGGTTCTTCTCGCTGTCCTTCAGTTTGGAGTAGTACTGCTGCAGGCCGTGGAGGGTCAGTTTGGTCTCATCGTCCACAAACACTTCCATGGGCTGCACAAGGACACACACACACACACACGGGTTAGACGACTTAAAGAAGGCAGCGAGGGAAACATTTAAATATGCAGCCAGTCTTTCAGCATCACTTACATCCTGCATGAATTTACGACAGACGGGTCGGATCTCTTTACTCAATGTGGCGCTGAACATCATGACCTGCTTCTCGTGAGGCGTCGCCCTGAAAATCTCCTGAACGTCACTCCTCATGTCTGTCAAAAACACAAATGAGTCAGAGATCCACAAATCAACGCCAGATCAGCGAGAAGCAACGAGGAAGCGTGTGCACGGACTCACCGAGCTGATCCAACATTTTGTCGCACTCGTCCAGGACAAAATGTTTGACGTTCTTCAGAGTGAGGATCTTGCTCCGACTGAGGGCGAGGATACGACCCGGCGTGCCCACCACGATGTGCGGGCAGTTCTTCTTCAAAACCTCCTCGTCCTTCTTGATGGCCATGCCGCCGAAGAACACGGCGGCCTTCAAGGAGGGCATGTACTTGGAGAAGCGCTCGTACTCTTTGCTGATCTGGAAGGCCAGCTCTCTCGTGTGGCACATGACCAAAACAGACACCTGGGGATTCAATTATTCACATTTAGCACGTTAGCCCTGGATACGAGTTTGAGTCTGATCTCTTCACTGCAGGTCACCCTCCACTCACCTGTCCATCAATAGGTTCAATCTGCTGCAGTGTGGCCAGCACAAACACGGCTGTCTTGCCCATACCAGACTTGGCTTGGCACAGGATGTCCATACTCAGGATAGCTTGCGGGATGCACTCGTGCTGGACTGTAAATGACAACGTGCAGAATAGAGACTTGATTAGAAAGTATTCTGAAGAGTTTCACTGTTCGATGAGTGAAGGTCAGGCTGCTCATCAAAGATTCACGCACATGCAGTTTATATAAAGAAGTGCAAACAGCCAAAGATCTACCTTCAGACGGATGCTCAAAGCCACAGTCGATGATGGCACGGAGCAGCTCCGGTTTAAGCAGAAAGTCTCTGAACCCGGAGCTGTGGATGGAAACGTAGGAACCCTTCACCTCCTTCTTGCCGGCAGGGGCGGCGCTCTCGGGCACTCCCTGAGGCTCCTCCTCCTCCTCGTAGTCGAGCAGCTCGTTGTCCACGTCATTCTCAGCCATTTTGATCTAAAACGGGGGGAAAACAACATGTAGGCATCGATCAACAGACGGCGGGTTTAACGGGCGATCACGCGTGGTTTTCCTCCTCTTGTGGCGTTCCCTCAACATGACTACACGCCCAACACTCAACTCCTTTAAAGACATACATCTCTTATTTTAACAGCTTTACTACGTCAGGTTGATCTGTGTTTTAATAGACATATTTAGTCTTTAACAGCAGCTGTTTCTAACCCAAGATCCATAAATAAAACAAACTACAGAGTCTTACTGATGTGAGACTGCCCCACATTTAGCAGCGTTTCTGCACATCTTAATCTCCTTCAATGTAAACCTCCTTCACTCATCTCTGAGCAGTTTAAGGACACGCAAAAAACCCCCAAAACAACTCGACTGCGTAGATTTGGCAATCAGTCTTAAAATTCACCCGTGCAAAAGGAATCATTTGACCTTTTTAAGACGTTTAATGAATCTGCTTTAAAGGGCGCCGACTGATCCGTGGGAACTCATGTGCATCTTAATGTCTTTGCTTATAAACCTATTCAATTAATATTTATTCCAAACATTCAATAAAAGACAAAGGGTACACAAAATACCAAATTATAATACAGAAAAAATGAAATAAAATTGAATATAAGCTGCAGTTTTCTGTTCTCAAGAGTTTTTACATTTATTCATCTGTTAACTTAGATGTTAAAATCTATAGCGCTGTATTTATACTAATTAGATCTTATTAATTATTATATCTCCTGTTTTCACAACTTTGTAATGCAACTCAAAAACACGGTGTCTGCATGGTTTAAAATACAAGGTGAATAAATGTTCACCTTGTGATATTTGTGTTATTTTATTAAACCAGGAGAGAAAAACACTTACAAAAGTGTCCTGGACAAAACGAATAAACAGTTAGAATTATTATTATTATTGTTGTCATGTGAAATATGCTCTACAATAAATTATTTTCATAATTTTAAACTTGTTTCTCTTAAAGTCTTTTTAAAGTTATTATAAAAACGTGCAGACTTTGATGTAGCATCAGTTAGCATCGGTTCGCATCTTTTCAACAGACTGAGTCAAAATATGCTGGTTAATTTAGCTTTAAAAAGAGAGAGTACACACAGTTTAATACGCATCCTTTCATTCACGTCTCTAAAATCAAATATAAAATGATAATCTGCAGATTTTAACATTCAGAGGTGACGGAGCCGGTTAGCTTCGTTAGCATCAGTGGGAAGCCATTGTGTTGCATAACCGATGCTAACGAGGGAAGCTCACTCCCTTACAGTTAGCTCTTAGAGAAGGAAACTTACGCGACGAGTTCAAAAGGAACAGAAACCTTAGATAATAATGTGAGGTGACTAAAAGGGAGGATTGTGTTGATAAAAAATAAGAACATTGAAATGTATCTGAGCGAGCTTAACTGACTCAAACGCGCTAGCTTAACTCGGTTACAGCCTCAACGCAAACAATGTAGACCGTTTAATTATTTAGAGAGCAAAAACTTCCGATTTAAGAGAAATAAAATCAAACACACAACTTCTCTGAAGCCACTTAAACTTCGGTAAACATTGCTCATCGTCACATTCATCACAGTTTTTTCCATTCTTACCTTCTGCGGTTCAAGCTAAACGTCCAGCTTCAGATCAAACCGCATGGACAGGCCTCTAACGCGATATATACCCGACACCGGAAGGTACGCCTTCGACGGAAAGCGTTGAGATTATTGGTTGATTCGGACGCCCGTTGGCAACGGAGGTCAGGGATTGGACAGAATGTGTTCCGCAGTACGCCGCAGTTAAAAAAAGCGGGACGCAGCAGTGCAAAGAGCAGGTACGGAAGCTCTCGAGGGACAATTACGTTACACAAAATAAACAACTGCGTTTTATTGTGATTTTTTTTGTTGTGTGGGGATATATTATTCTACAAGATTGAATTATTTTGCATTCATAAAAGAAGTTTTAGTTTTTATAAGCTTGTTATGTTTTATAAACAGACATTATTTATATTGGCATTAGGGATGTCCTGATTTAATATCAATAACAGATATATCGCTCTGATATCAGCCAGAAAACGAATATCGGATTTTTATCAGACTGGATCTAAAATCTCCAATATAAGCGCTCTGGTAAGCAGAGACCATTTAATAGACTTTAAAATTATAGTTTGTTTTTATTAGATTTATTTTGGTTATTTTTCAGGGACTTTGTTTATTTTTTATTTATTTTAATTAATTGTAGAATACTGTAGATATATAATAAATGGGTCAGTTTTTCTCATACCTGCTGTTGCTGACTGTTCTCTGTTTGAGAAAAAAACAAAACATTAAAAGGTCAAACCACACCGACAAGCGTGTTAGCAGCCCATAAAGGAATCTTTTTAATCCTAATTTGTTTTCAGTCTCATTTTGTCAAATAAATTGTGAGAGAATCGTATCGTGAACACAGCATTGTGAATCGTATCGAGAGTTAAGTGAATCCTTTAATCTCGATGTATCGTTCTTAATGTTGTCCATATCAATACATCCAACCAGTTGAGCCCTGTAGGATCCTTTCATTTTCAGTTACAGATTGTAAAGCTCCAACATCACTGAACAGACAGACCGCTGTGTATATATACAGCCTGCAGTGGGGTCTATTTATCCAAAAGGTTAAAATAGGTTATTCTTTTAAATGCATTATTTTTATTATTCATCTTGAAGGTCATTGGTCATATTTAGAGAAAAATAGTTAATGTGCAAACTTAGGATCTAAAATGTTATTTTACACCAACAATAAAAGGCCTAGAAAATACTTTTTACTGACTTATACTTTTTACAGCAAGTATAAAAATATATTAGTGTACAACAGGCATTTGTCACTATTATGGTGATAGTATCTTTAAGACAACAATTAGTCTTATATCTGTGATTCTAGAGCTGAAGAGAAGCTCCACTGTGTAGGAGAGAAGTATGGAAAACTGTCAGACTCTGGCCGGTTTTGTTCCTCGGAGTGTTTCTCAGAGGGGCAGAAAGAGCGTCTCAGGAAGTCTCTGACCTGAGGAGGCAGAGAGAGAAACAGCCACTCCTCCACCAGGAGACCCCCTCCATGCAAGCCTGAGCAGCAGCCCAGCTCAGCAGGCAGCTCCTCCAGACTGTTGCTGCGCAGGTCCAACCTGCTCAGGTGGCCTGAAGCTGCAATCCCTCCAGGCAAACAACTGAGTGAGTTGTGAGCCACATTAAGGATCCGCAGCTCCACGCAGCTTCTGAAAAGCTCCGACGGGAGGCTCTCTAATCGGTTCCCGCTGAGGTCCAGCTCTGTGAGCAGCTGCAGTGTTTTCACCTCTGCAGGGAGCTCCTTCAGCAGGTTCCCCGCCAGCAGGAGCCTACGAAGGCGGCGAAGGGAGAAGAGAGCTGGAGGAAGGCTCTGGAGCTGGTTGTTTGACAGATCGAGAAGCTCTAAACCCCGAAGCACACCAACACTGGCCGGCAGCACAACGACGTGGTTGTAGGCAAGTCTTAGGCACGATAGACGTCTCAGGTGAGCCAGGGTGAGCAGCTCTTCCAGAGTTCTGAGGTTATTATGCTGCAGGTCGAGGGAGCGCAGGTTGGAGAGAGCCAGCAGGGCGGAGGGCAAACGCTCGAGCTGACAGTCCTGCAGCAGCAGCTCCGTCAGGTCCACCATCCTCTTCAGACCTGTGAGCACGAGCAGCCTGGTGCCCTCGTTGTAGATCTCAAGCTTCACGACGCTGCCCGCCACCTCACACAGCTCCCCGGGGATCCGCTGTAACCTGCCACGGACCACCAGCATACGAAGGCGGTGTAACTGGCGGAGACTCCCCAAGGCCCAGCTGCGTCCAACTCCACCGTCACTGCTCAGGCGGCCGCAGAGGTGGAGCTCATGCAGGCTGTGGAGGGAGAGGACCCAGCTGGGGATCTCCGATGCCTGAGTGAATGTGAGGTGGAGGACCTCGAGTCGTTCTCGAAGGACTCCGAGTGCACCGGGGTCCACAGCCGCTGTGCAGTGATAGAGATGGAGCTCCCTGGTGTAAGAATCAATAACTACATCAACAATTACCAACAATGGAACAATAAACTGCACTTCAGCAAGTGGCCACTAGAGGCTGGGTTCAAAACTGAGTCAATCCCCATAAAAAGCTGTAGAGGGGGGATTTTTATTTATCGAGCAGTCTCAATAAATTAAGGCTTAAAGTTTTGCACAGTGGCTAATTCAGCTGTTCGTCATATTTATTGTATCCAGTCTTGAACTCACCTGAGAGCAGCCATGTTGGCCACCTGTGCGGTGAACCTGGCGTCTGTGATGAGCTCCAGTTTGAGGATCTGAAGCTGGCTGAGGGTGTAGAGGGCGGGCGGGAGGCGAGGCAGGGCCACCAGCTGCAGTCTGGAGCCGCCGTCTGCGTCCGCTGTCATCATGGCACGCAGCTTCTCCTCCCCCCAGCGCCTCTCCAGGCTCTCCTCCAGGAGCCGGCTCTCGCTGACGGGGGACAGAAACACGGACAGACGCCGAGCCAGCAGGGGGTCGTACTGGTCTAACATGTGCAACAGGAAGGCCAGGTCGTTTCTCAGGTCGGGAACGTCAATCATGGAGCACAGATCTTTCAGAGAGTGGAAGGAATACTGCCGCAGAGAGCTGCAAAGGAAAAATACAGAAATGCATCTTTTTATACTGAAGCCATGAACAGCAGCACCTGCACAATCACAGTCTGTGTGATCACAGTCTGACCTGTGCAGAATCCAGCTGAGGGTGTAAAGGTTGAGCAGGCCGTACAGCCCCAGCAGGCTCAGGTAGGCCACCAGCAGTTTGCTCATGAGAGAGGAAATCACGTGGATACACTGGAAGGTGGCGTAGCCCACCAAGGCCTGCTGCTCGGGGTGACAGGTGTGTGTGAAGGTGAAGGAGCTGAGGAGAGGGACGCTGTAGCCCACGATCAACGTCACCATCAGCAGTTTGAAGACCGTCTGAGCCAGGTAGACCTGAGCAAACGGAAGGGCGTTAAATCCACTCACCTGTCATTACTGTTCGGTTATCACTTCATACAGAAACAGAAACATCGTGCAGATTACACATTTTGCATGCATGATGGACAAAAACATGAAAGTGACATTCAAAGCTGCTGAGTGTGTGTGTGTGTGTGTGTGTTGTGCGTTTTGATGTGTTTAGTTTTGCTCACATTGTAGATGACGTCTGAGATTTCGCAGTGAGATCTAAACTTTCGGACCCTCTCGAACAGCGCCCTCGCCTGTTCTCCGTCACTTCTATCCAGACTGATGACCTGCCTGGGATTTTCCACCTTCACAGAGGGCTTGAAAAGAGACGGGTGCACCTCGGACGAGTTCGAAACGGCGGAGTCGCAGGAGAGGGTGGACGGGCACGGCGAGGGAGGAGGAGCAGCAGCACAATACGCCCTCTTTAAAAGCGGGCTCTCTGCGCCTGAGTCCAAGCTGGAGCGTCTTCTGAAGGTCACCGGGGTCGAACTCAAAGATGGAGCAGGGTGCGGCGGGCGTCTCTTATCCGCCTCCTCCTTCTCCTGGAGGTTCTCCTGCTGGGCAGCGTGGGACAGAGCCTGAGACGTCCACGGGGACTCACAACATTTTGCCAAGATGGCCAGGAAGTGCTCGATGCGAGCGGAGGTGTGGGGGAAGTGCAGCCAGAAGGAGCCGCTGGCCACCAGCACGAGAGACTGCAGCAGGGCCATGTAGGGGAAGAAGCGTGAGCAGAGAGGAAGAGCCTCATGGTAGCAAACCTGGAGCGACACACAGACAGATTACCTTGACAAGCAGTTAGCCAATCAGAGAGGCAGAAACGTTCAGCTGCTCTCGTGGGTTTACCTGGCTGATGTAAATGTACTGCTGGTACACCAGGTGTGTCCTTCGTCCTGTGGCTGGAGGAAGACGGTCTGGGCTGGTATTCTGTGGAAAAGGGTTCAGTGTCACATCCACACCAGGTGTTGGACTGGGATCACTGGTGTTTCTGGTGAATAGTGGATCCATGGGGATGCACACCACTCGATCCCTGGACAGCTGCTCAGTACAGGCCAGGACGGACGCCATCAGCATCAGGACCACCAGGTAGTCCATGAAGACCTCCCACCAGGGCTTCAGGAGTTTAGACCTGCTCTGGTGCTGGTTCAGAGGCACCAGCTCCGACAGGGAAAACATGGTGACCTCCGAGGTCTACGAGACTGAAAACAAAAGTCCAACAGTGAATTCTTGTCCTGGTTCTGTCGATCGCTTATTCACACTGAACTCTCAGTCAGTCACGCTCCTCGCTAAGATTCGTACATTTTTAGAATTGATCTCAAACACCGTCTGCAAGAAGGACAGAATAGAAACTTCAGTGGGACAACAAAATGAAAAAAAAAAATAATAATCAAGCAAGAAATAATTCAAAAATTGAAGCTGCAACATGAAACTTCCTCTCGTGGAAACTGTCGTGCAAACCGGAGCTGTTTTCAAAACCTGTCCAACGTAGTATACTGAATTTTGTTTCAATCAGTACATAGTACTTGTTGTTAAACTCTGTGTACTGTCATAAATCCAAGCCCTCCCAGGGCCCCCCCCCCCCTTTGGGAATCACTAGTCCAACGTCTGACTTACTCTTTAGTGATTCAGTCAGTCATTACACTCAATAAACAGAGTGTTTTAAAGAGCACTGAAATGTTTGTTGTGATGTTCGGCACAGTGAACATGGTGTGCAGGTGTCTCCATATGCAATCAGGGTAGGGCTACCTGCTGATTGGGGACCCTTAAGGGTTGACAAACTTAGACCAAAGCAGTGCCCCAAAATGTCAAAATCCCAAAGGACTTTAGCCGACGACCTTAACAGACTCATCGCCACATCGACACACGACAGAGTTAACTTCCTAAACATGAAGGAAAACAGCGTGAGACGAGGATTATCTTCACCTACCTGCTAAACAACTCGTCCTCTTGTTTCTGTCTCTGTGTCCTCTGATCCGCTCACAGCCGCCCCACACAGACCTCATACCGGCGCTGTCTGGTTCTGCCGTTAAAAAACTCCTGAAACTTCCAACAAAAACTCCTCCTCAGCTGGCCGACACGCAGCTTTTCATCGGTTGTCATGGCAGCGGAGGATGTGTGGCCGAAAAATCTGATTCAGAACGAGAAGCCTGTGCAGGACCCGCTGAGGGGGCGGGGGGGGGGGGGGGGGGCTGGGCCTCCCTTACACCCCTTTAACTCCTTCAGAACCGAGCCTGAGGGAGACCAGCAGGAAGAAAACAGAAAACACGTCTGAGAGAGCGTCTCCTGTCAGAGGTCTGAGGAGCCGGTGACGGTGGAGCAGATCTTTACTACTTTCTCTACACCGACTTTTTCAAGGACGTTTTTTAAGGATTCACGGGCATGATCCAGGAAAAGTGAGGATTTGAAAGGGGTAAAAAAAAAGTACCCAATCCGAGAGAAAACAAGACGATACAGACTCAAAAAAACGAGTAATAAAAATAGGCCGATGTCTCTTACTTTCATAGCCACAAATATGTTGATGAATCTACAGGTAGATAATTAATCAAGTTTAAAAACATTGCTATGATTGCATATATTTATGGTGACATTGTTTGGCTTAACCCTCATGGGGCCCCCATGTGCATGGGGCCCCCAGAAAGCTCCCCCTTTCCCCTAATTATGGGCCTGACACATGATGAAGCTGGTATGTTCCTCTACACTCGTTCATTGATGACGTGAATATGTCCAATTATACACAACATTGGGACAAGGGGGGTGGGGGGTGGGGGTGGGGGGGGGGGGTCTGACACGTGCAGTGTTAGAAACTGTCCTGCTGTCAAAGGCTCCCGTGTGAAATGAGCAAGGCAGGAACAAACTTCATTTTATGTTTCTCTTCAAGTTTTCAGGAGTGCATGAGTGAAAACATGCGTGTTTAATTTGCACTCTTTGTGTCGATGATTTCACTTCAACACATTGAAGGTTTAGTTTGTGAAGCTGAAGAGAAACCTTCATCAATGTCTGTTTTTTAGAGTTTGTGTAAAAATAGAAATGTTGCACAGTCTCAACTCCAGCAGCTCAAACCGTCTTTTTCAATGTGCAAGATGAAAAATGCACATGTGGTAATATCTACTACCATCCAGCAGGGGGAGCTGAAGAGACTGTAATGAAAGTTACTCAGCTTCTTTACTGATCCTTCTGTGATTGGATGTACGGAGAGGTCTCAGAGCCGCGATCACAGCAGTCTGATGATCAACGAGATCATTAACGGACGATGTGTGTGTGTGTGTGTGTGTGTGTGTGTGTGTGTGTGTGCGCGCGCGCGCGCGCGTGCAATCTGTGTAATGTTTGCATGATGTTGTTTTTCTGGTATTAAGGGCAAGAAGAATCTGGAGCACAGACTCAAACTGACAAACCACATTTTTGATCTAGTCTAAACAGGTGTGTGTGTGTGTGTGTGTGTGTGTGTGTGTGTGTGTGTGTGTGTGTGTGTTCTCAGCCTGAGCGCACTGTGAGCGTGTAACAGTGTGATTGACTGAGATGAGATTGTGAAGTTTGGCTTCACGCTCGGAGCGGCTGTGAGGTCGCTGTAGGTGTTATTAAGAGTTCGGTTTGTGTTTTATCACCTACATTCACTCAGCACACACTTTTATCAAAGTGTCAAACATCTGAGAGTCAGAACCACACAAGCGAGGAGAAAATGAAAGTTATTGCAAAGACACAGTTTAAACTCTGATTGGACAAAGAGGCGCTGACAGGAAGTGACTACAAGGCTCTTTATTATTTAAATAATTAAAGTTACTTTACGACACTCGCAGCTGCTCTACGGTCATCGTCTGGGTCTTTTAGCGCTTTCTCAACGTTGCAAACAGACAAGTAGTCCGAGTTTATCCTGTGACGTCAGCACGGTGCATAGAGCGTCTGTGCACGTGATCGTCCTGCTGAAATGATCTACATATAGTCAGGAGGGCATCTGTGATCAGCAGCTTAAACAGCCACAACGTTAATATTGATTGACACATAACTCTGACTGATGGTGCATAAGGGATGTTAGCTTTGCCAGCTGGGTTAAAACCAGGACAGGGCCTGTTCAAAGTCCAGACACGAAGCTTGAAAACTGGACGGTCTCCATTTCAAGCTTCCAGATAAGAAAGAGGCATCTCGTGCTCATCGTGGAAGTGAAGTCACATCTCACTTTCTGCATGAAGATGAATTGAAACGTGTCATCATAACAGACTGAATTGTAAACAAAGAAATTATTTTACATTTAAATCTCTTGGTTGTCATGTCCCTGCTTGGCTTTATTCGCTCTTACTCTCACAACTCGGTTCTGGTTTTTCAAAATGGACGCCGAGGTTTCCTTTCTCTCTGCAGAAGAATCTTTGTGAAGCAGCTCTTTGAGCGTCTTTCATGGAAACACGGCTTAAATTTAGACACCAGGCCTGTGTGTGGTGTGTGTCAGCCCAACCAGGGGTCGATATCCAAGCAACACCCTCGGTTTCAGAGTTCTGCTACCAAACGGCCTGCGGCTTCACACCTCTTCATCTGCAGAACGCGGGCATGTTCAGGGTGGGGTTGTTAAGTGACAGCAGTCACACGTCCACGTTGTTAACAAACATCACAAGCCGCTGCAGCAGACATCAGCAAACACCATGAAGCATCTGCTTTGCACGACGTTTCTCCCGCTAACCTGACCGTGTGTGTGTGAAGCAGAGAAGACTCGTAGTTAAGCAGGTTTTTTTTAAACGGCTGGTTCTGGTAAGATGGATGACGGGTCGCTGCGTGGTGCTGAAGGGAGGTCGTAGGGAAGAGGAGGGGAAATATGAGAAAAGTACAAATCCATACTTTTTAATTGATGTTTTAGATCTGAATCATCAAAACTCTCCGTTGTTTTTCTTTGCTGATGTTCAATCTAAAAAAAGAACCCAGACACCCAGCCAATCAGAGTTCAGCTGCTTTGAGTGACACTGAACCTTGTTTATTACCTGCATTAAAAACTCCTGACAAACAACCGGAAGTGCATGTGTGAACGCAAAAAAAACAAAGAAACATTTTTCACTGTGATCAGAGTGATCCCTCTCCTGACAGCTCCCGATCGTTTTCACATCTTCTCCGGACCTGGATGTTCACACATGCACCTCACAAGCGTCGGAAACAGTCTTCTATTGGAATCACGTGTGTGACCTGGAGAAGAGGAAACATGACACAGCAGGTTTATCACGTGTCATGGATCAGATCGTAGCAGCTGAGATTCGGGGTTAAAAAAGAAAAAGAAAAAAAAAGTGGACTCCTTTTACGCGATTTGAAGATTTTCCTTTTATTGTTATGATAAAAAATTAAACTTCTAAACAACACGGGTGTGATGTCACATCCCTTTATGAAGTGAGCTGTGTTCAGGGTCAGGCCGCAGCCTCAGCTCTTCAGTGTTTATCTGCATGTGACTCTTTGTGGCTGGTGCCTTTCTGTGGTTTCATTAAGGATCTGACAAAAGACGTGTTGTGCCACTTTCTCACGGCAAACAACTTCGCCCCCACCCACCAACTTTACACCCTTCTGATCTTTTTTTTTCAACTTTCTCTCACTTTGGGCGTCAAAAGGCAAAGGTTACAGACAGGACAGGACTTTTTTTGTTTTAGTCAAAGGAATAGAAAAACAACAAGCCTGAGAGAAGATAGCGGCAGTTTGACGATGGCGGTGTCGACTCAGCAGAAACGAAGAGATTCGAAGACGCTTTTTGCCCCACGACGTGTGAAGACAAATGAATCCCACCATGAGAACAGCGGCCCTGAATGCCTCTCAATCTCTTAATATCAGCGTGTATCTCAGTTGTCGTGTAAAATGCTAAGCCACAGCCCTGTCATCTCACCCCATAGCCACCCACTGAACAGGAAACAAGAGTTTTGCTGAGGTAATTTTCTTCTGAGCGAGGGCTGATGACTTCCTCCCGTTCTTTCAATCAACTGCTGTCAGATTGAAAACAGATTCAGATTAAACTAAAAAGGTTTTTTTTCCAGTGAAAGAATTCTGAAGTCTGACTGAACACACGGTTCAAATGTTGACTGGTCTTTTCCCCGTTTCTCGTGCAGAGCAGCGTGAACAGAAAAAAGGTGACGTCATCGCTAATAATCATAATGATGTAATTTTACAGATTCAGCCAAAGCTGGGCATCCCCACTCCCACACACACGATGACAGCTCTGTCTTTAAATGAGGGTGACAGAAAGGTGAGGAGGTGTGAGAACTCAAAGACAACATGGTACCCAAGACTCTCTCTCTGCCTACGGCTGCACAAACCTTCGCATCGTCCCTCACGGACAAATCAAGGCTTCACGTCTTATTTCTGACCTGCTGTGTTTTCATTGTGTCCATAATAAATGAACTTTAGCTTGTAAAGCACTTTCCTCGTTTTCTGACGACTCAAAGCTCTTTTCCACCAAACGTCACACCGACACATTCACACACCGATGGTGTGAGATTTTATTTATTTGTTCGGGGAAAAAAAAAGCTGTAAAAGATGTCAGATGATAGCAGAAGTGCTAGTTTCCATATGTTGTCCCTTGGCAGGTAAACTCCAAATACAAAAGGCACAAAGAGACAATAATACAGCAGAAGGTGTTGTGTTCTTTTGTCCACTGTTTGAGGTGTGTTTTGAAGGTTTGTGAGGCTCTTATTTTGAAAGGGAGGATATTCCAATGTTTTGACAGAACAGTCTGTGTGGGATCTGCGTACTGTATATTGTAAGTAATCCATTCATACACCTCCTCTGAAGCAGAGGGAGCACGACTGATGTGACCAGAGTCTGCACTCATAGAAAGACGCATCATAGCGTCGTAGAGAGGCTCCTCCCCCTCCCGTCTGACAGGGAGGGGGGGGGGGCGTGTGTGAACAGCCGGGTCAGGAGAATCTCTCCCACATTATAACTAAACAAAGAACTCTGAACATGTTCAGAAACTAAAGGAAGGTGAACTTTCTTCCCCTCCTCCTCCCTGAGTTTCAGGTTCCTAGAAAGGCAGTCTTCAACCACCATGAGGGGAACAAGACCCCCCCCCCTGTACCCCCTGTACCCCCTAAGACGAATGAGGCAGAAACCCACAGAAACCCACCCGCACGCCTCGGCTCCCTGCGCTCCTCTCCTCGCCCCCGAGTGAGGCCTGCGAGCCCCCCCGCCACGTGAACCACAGAGCGCCGACATGCCTCTCTTCGTGCACATCAAGGAAAAGTCAGCTCCATGAGAGAGCGCTCGCAGAGAGGAGGAACACGAGACGTCTGCAAAGACTCGGCTACACGCACAGAGGAACGCAGTGGTTTCAGCTCTCCTGAGGTCCTCGATGATTTGATTTCAATCTGAGGTCAGATTCAGACGCTCCGCCTGACGCTGCCGACGGGAACGTTTGAGCGAAGTCCTGGATGCTGTTTGGTGTCTGATTGATCAATAAATGGACGCTTTATTAGTCGAGGTCTAAAGGTCCTGACACAACGAGAGGTCACACAGTTTTTGACTCGGCCAAGAAGTTGCATGAGAACAAACGTTGGCCGACAGCCAATCAGCACGTCCGTTCTGCACATGCGTGGGAGGAAATCCCTCTCCATGCCAGCAGGCGGCGGTGGACCGATATGATACAAGAAGAGCATCTTTCACACAAGGAGCTTTCTCCAACCTGTGTCGAGAGCTGCAGATAAATGAAACCTCAGAACAGCCGACGCTGACTCATCACTTTGAATCGCCCCCCCCCCCCAAAAAAAAAACCAGGGACAACTTTTTGAAGGTCTCTGAACCTGAAGCATTTTTACTCATCCTTGTGATCGGCATCTTTCTCACATCATTTCCTTTCTAAAAGAACACATAGCCTTCATTGATTTGTAGTCCTAGCACCGGGCCTGGCCTTCTCAGTGGGCGGGGCCTTCTCAGTGGGCGGGGCCTGCTGATCGTCGTGTTCTGGTAAATGTGCTCAGGGGGGAGAAGTTCTTCACACCGTGTTAGGAAGAAGGAGGAACCAAACGAGTTCTACTGGCACGCTAACCTGAGCCGAATGACTCAGTCCTTTTTCATAAGCCATCATCATAACAAGGAAGATATGAGCACGCTTTTTTAACACACAGTTAAATGTCCGAAGGACCCTGAAGCGGGGGGGGGGGGGGGGATTTCATGTGTGTTCAACATACCTGACCAATAAAGCTGATTCTGGAACAAGAAGGTTTGCAGAAACCAAAAAAAAAAAAACCCAAACAAACATTTTAACAAAAAGTCAAAAGAAGGAAAAAAACGTACTCCAAAAAATCCAAAAAGTAAAACAAACAGAATCACAAGAAGACGACGACCCGACTGACAACTAACATCTAACGTCCAACAAACAACAACGAGACTCAGGTGAGACAAACCAGACCCAGGTGAGACAAACCAGACCCAGGTGAGACTAACCAGACTCAGGTGAGACAAACCAGACTCAGGTGAGACAAACCAGACTCAGGTGAGACAAACCAGACTCAGGTGAGACAAACCAGACTCAGGTGAGACAAACCAGACCCAGGTGAGACTAACCAGACTCAGGTGAGACAAACCAGACCCAGGTGAGACTAACCAGACTCAGGTGAGACAAACCAGACTCAGGTGAGACAAACCAGACTCAGGTGAGACAAACCAGACCCAGGTGAGGAGAATCAGGACACAGAGAGGCAGGAGACAAGAAACACTGAGGAGACAAAACAGTAAATAATAAAACACTGAAAACATGAAATGACAAAATAAAAGTGGAAACTGAACAAAGAAACATTCGAAGGATAAAAGATCTGAAATCTAAAAAACTAATAAATAAATGTAAATACGTTTAAGGGAGTGTGTTTAAGTAGTGTTTAAGGGGGGTGGGCATAAATAAGCTCTAACTTCAGCTTACATGTTGGGTTCACATTAATGTTGTTTGTTTTTCACTGCTACACTGAAATAAACCCGAGAATCAAATCATGACAAAGCTTTTATTTTCATGTCTTAAAACGATCAGTAACAAATCAAACACAGTGAGTTCATGTCTGATTAATTCAAAGTAAATGAATCACCTATCAATGATAATTATTCATTTATGACTGCAGAGCGGTCGGGCTTTTATTTTGTAGGAATAAAATATCTGTTAGTAAAATGTTTTCAGTGTTCATAGACACACACACTCTCTCTCTCACACACACACACACACACACACACACACACTCTCTCTCTCTCTCTCTCACACACACACACTCTCTCTCTCTCTCTCACACAAACACACACACACACTCTCTCTCACACACACACACTCTCTCTCACACACACACACACTCTCTCTCTCTCTCTCTCTCTCTCTCTCACACACACACACACACTCTCCCTCTCACACACACACTCTCCCTCTCTCTCACACAAACACACACACTCTCTCCCTCTCTCTCACTCACACACACACACACTCTCTCTCTCTCTCTCACACACACACAAACACATGCACACACTCTCTCTCACACACACACACACACACACACACACACACACACACACACACACACACACACACACTCTCTCTCTCTCTCTCTCACACACACACACTCTCTCTCTCTCTCTCACACAAACACACACACACACTCTCTCTCACACACACACACTCTCTCTCACACACACACTCTCTCTCTCTCTCTCTCTCTCTCTCTCTCACACACACACACACACTCTCTCTCTCTCACACACACACACACTCTCCCTCTCTCACACAAACACACACACACTCTCTACCTCTCTCTCACTCACTCACACACACACACACACACACACACACACACACACACACACACACACACACACACACACACACTAATGGCAATAATAAAGGTTCACATGTTCACATGAGAAAGAGGCAACATTGAAACTTTCCAAAGGATGCTCAGGGTTCTTTAAATCCCGCCCACGTGTTACAGACAGTGTCAGCAGCTCATCATTCCAACCTGTAACAAGTTTCATGTTAAATTCAGAAACTTGTTTAACTCAGAGTTCGTCCCAAACCCAGAGTGGATTAAACCTCAGGAGGAGACAGCTCATGTCTTTTTTAAAAATGAAAAACAAAACTTCACACAGACAGAAATGAGAAGGATGTTCTGAAAGTTGTTCAAATTTAACATTTTATTTTTTTTAAATTAAAATGTCCAGGTCCAGGTTTAAAAAAAAAAAAAAATTCAAAAAAAAAATCCTCAGCAGCTTCTTCACAATCAAATCAAAAATCTCTCTGAGTCATGCCTTCAGTGGAGGGGTGTGAGAAAGAGAAGAGGACGTTTGAAGGGACGAAGACACTAAAGGACTCAAGGCTGCACCGAGCAGAGGTAAGACTCGTCACAACTCACAACGCCGACTGTGCCAATGCAGCATGGTGTGAAGGATACTAAAGAGTAGAGTTCAAACCTTCATCACAGAAACAACCAGCACGGTGAGTTTCTCCTCAAGCTTCTCTCTCAGGATTTTCTTCTTTTATTTTCTGATTTGATGTCAGAATCAAGGAGGAGCAGTTTGAAGAAAGATTCAGGACTTTAAGATTGAACTTTATAGATTTGTTTGGGCAGTTTCTGGATGAAATGTTTGCATTTTTATGAGTCAGTCTTTTCGATGCGTTGAAATTAAAGTGAAGCTCGGTGTTAGTTGGGAAGATTTGTGACGACACCTCGGCGAGGTTCTCCTCAGTGAGAGAGAAGGTGCAGGTGGCGTGCTGTATTTGTGGAGGAAAACCTCAAGCTTTGGCATTGTAACTGAACATGCACCAACAGGTGTGTGACGTGTGCATGTGTGTGTGTGTGTGTGTGTGTGTGTGTGTGTGTGCCTCTAAAAAGAGTTGGCTTTTTACATCTCTGCAGGATTGGCAGCTTGGCAGTCCTCGCTCTGCATAATGCCGCGGTCATTCCTCGTCAGGAGTAAGAGGGCTCATCTGCTCAGCTCGTCTAAGGACTCGTTCAGAGAGGACGCTCACGTCCAAAGTGCATCCAGCAGTCAGCCGGTGCAGCCTGCAGAGGGACAGGAGACGAGGTACGGGGGACAAGCAGAGCAGCGTTTGTTTGGGGACAAAGACCTTTTAGCTGGAGCGTGCTCGCCGTGGCGTGGGACGGCAGTCCGCTCTCATGGATCCCAAACAGAAGATCCCTGGCCTTCAGGTACTTTCTCTTTATGAGCTGTTCATTTGTCGGACACTTCCAGGTCTTATAACACGATTTGGATGTGACGTGAGCGTGCTGATTGGTCCCTGTCATCTACTGAACTCCTAAAGGACACAAGCTGATTTCTGTTGTTTACAGACGCTCCTGTTCTCACGCGCTCGGAGAGGCGAGACGCTGCTCTCGAGGCCTCGCCGTGGCCGTCGGAGAGACACCAGGTGTCTGAGAGAGAGAGAGAGCTGGAGAGGCTGGTGTTCATGTTGCTCAACCACACGTCGCACACCGACCTGAAATCCCCCGTCAGCGAGTGTCCGCTCTGTGAGAAGGTAGGACAGCTCTGCGTCACGACACGGTCGGCGTCAGCTGCTCGAATCAGAGACGCCGTCCGGCTGAGAGGTTTTTCTTTAAAGTACAAATATGATCGATGTGCACTGCTGCCAAACTCAGAAAAGTGTCATAAAACTGAAAATAAAATGACTGTAAACTAAATGAGAAAAAGATCAAAATGAAAACAGTTCAAGAATAAATTTGTCTCAATTGTGCTCAAACTGTGAAAAGTGCAGAAGACTTGAGGCAGGTTTTTTTTTACGTTGCACATTTCAGCAACAAGGCGATTCAAAGTGCTGCACCCGAGTCATCGCACACACACTGACACACGCACACACACACACACACTGACACACACACACACACAAATGTTTCTTTTCAATTAGTAAACTTTTTTTTATTATCTGCAATTGTTTTTGTTTGATTTTTAAATTTAATTTCTTGTTTAATTCTTTTTAATCTAATTTCCAAATTGTAAAAAATCATGAATTTATTTTTTTGTTCTTTTGTTAATAACGTTTTTTTTTTTTGTTTTTTTTTTGTATTTCCTCACATGTCATTTTATTTTATAACAGAAAAACCTAAAAAGGACAAAGTTTCTTATTTTGACCTGCAGCAGTGAAATCAGGAAGTCATCAAGATGCATTAAACAGAAGGTTTCATCTGTAAGAGTTCCTGTCAGGGTCACTGTCGTCCCTGTTTCCCGCTCGTCACGCTAGGCTAGGCTAGGCTAGGCTAGGCTGTAGCTCAGACGTCTTAGTTATATAACTGCTCTCATCGTTTCCTGTTTTTCTCTCTCGCTGTCTCTCAGTCTTTCTCAGACTTGTTTACATCGGGAGGCGGCGTGCAGACTCACGTCCACAGCGGTCTGTCCGTCCCGTTGATAAGTTTGCCCACAGCCACAGACATGCCTCATCTGCCCTTTGCGTTCAGAGCGCTCAGCGGCTATGGGAGAGCTAAGGTACGTTCAATCATTAAATTAAAAAAATAAATACGACTCACTGGAAGCTCTTACAGCATCGTCGCTTCCTCCTGTACGCCCAGGATCGTAGCTTTGCCTGCAAAGTGTGCGGGAAAGTGTTCAAGCGCTCGTCCACTCTGTCCACGCACCTCCTCATCCACTCGGACACGCGACCCTACCCGTGCCAGTACTGCGGGAAAAGATTCCACCAGAAGTCAGACATGAAGAAACACACCTTCATACACACAGGTGAGTAAACACGAGCAGGAACGCCACGGGATTACAAGACCAAGTTAATAAAGTGGAATGAAAGAAGAAGGGGAGGCGGGCCTTAAAGAGACAGCAGCAGGAACAAACTGTTTCAGGCATAAGCTGAAATCAGGGGCTCTTAGAATTTTCTTTGCCGAATGCAAAACTGAAGAATGAATTCTTATTTTCAATCGAGAGTCAGTGTCATTAAACACACAAGAAACCATATTATTTAACTAGTATTATAAAATATCCATAAAAGGCACCAAAAACCCCCAACAATGACAAGAGCTAAAGTTCAGTCGCTAAATGATCTGAGCTAACACCTAGACCCGCCCACCTGCCACTCAAAGCGGCCTGAGAGCTTCAAAGAAATGTAAAAGTGCGAGGTGAATCAAATGTCAGCACGCTGTTGGTGTCATGAAAAGAGAAAAGATCTCAAAGTGTTTTTTTGTGCGAGGCTTTAAACACAAAGGGGCCTGATGGGGATTGACTCACTCTTGGCTAGCCTCTAGTGGCCACTTGAGGAACTGCTGTTTGCTGCTCCTTGCGTTGTTGTTTTAATTTCTCACCTGGTTGTGACCACTCGGTCCTGACCCACTTCTTCCCCCCTCAGGTGAGAAACCACACGTGTGCAAGGTGTGCGGTAAAGGATTCAGCCAGAGCTCCAACCTCATCACACACAGCCGGAAGCACAGCAACTACCGGCCGTTCAGCTGCTCCCGCTGTCAGCTCAGCTTCCAGCGCAGGGTCGACCTGCAGCGCCACCGAGAGACGCAGTGTGGCTACGGAGACATTTACACTCAGAATGAGACAATTATGCAATGACAGGCTTTTTCTAAGTCACGTAGTAAATCATTTTAAAGTCAAATCAGAATCAGAATCGGGTTTTATTAAATACATTTTCAGATACAAGGAATTTGACTGTATGCTTAATAACAGAAGTAATGTAATAACATTAGATTATTTTGACTTGATGGTTCTGTTTTATAATGTTGAGAAAGATTTTCTGCTTTTAAAAGGAATCCTGAAAAGATTTTTGCGGACACCCAGGACAAACATGCACAAATGCCTCTGATTCTTTGTCCTCCAATAAGTGAACAGCGTCCGGTCGAGTTTAGTTATTTTTAGGGATTATTTCCTCAGGAAAGTTAGTGAATGTGAAAAGGAGGCAGCTTTCAAACTCTTGATAACAGATGATGATGATGATGATGATGATGATGATGATGCATTTATACTCCTTCAATAAGAGGAGGTCTAATAGGTCTGCAATTACTCTCCACAAATGGAGGCTGAAAAGGACAAGATGTTTCTGCAGTGCATGGGTAGGATCATTAAGATGTTACCTTAAAATAAACTCTGAATTGAGGAAGAGTCCAGTTAGTGTCTTGGGGTCTTGTTGTGATGGTTGGATGAGTGGTCTTTCGTCGGCAGAGGTCTTGGAGTGTAGACCTGGATCAGAGAGTTCAGGGGAGGAGGAGCGGAGTTTGAAATCTGATGTGAGCCGTAACTTGGAGAGGAGCGGAGGAGCCTGTTCATAAACAGCTGACAGGAGGACGTTGCAGGATCCTCAGGTTTATATTTCTGCACCCTTAATTGAATGGATGCAAAAAAATAAATTTTACTTTTATATGAAGTCATCAGGACTTTGAAAAGACAACAGTAGCCTACAGATCCATGACAGGAGACCCGGAACACCTCCCTCCCTTTAACCTCAAATGCACCTTAAGTCGTAAGTCATGTTGTTCTTGAACCGGGCCTGTGCCTGGAGATCTATGCATGTCTGGGGGTGTGAGCTCTGCTGCCCCCCTGTGGCATAAAAGTGTACAATCACCACTTAAAAGAATTATTATCAGCACGTTGATTCCCTTTTTGTTTGTTGTTGTTTGTGAATAAAATAAGTCAACAAGCCACTCTCGGGTCATTCAAAACATTTATTAACGTTTATTCACCGACAGAAAACAACAACAACACAGACGTGACATCCAGCTGATTCACAGTTACAGCACTGAACACTAAAAATGACTGTACACAACGCTGACCTATAAAATGACAACAAACGGTCACATCTCATCGTGACCTTTGACCTCGTGCATCAGCTTCCAGGAGACGTTTTTCAGGTTTTCAGTTTGAGTCGCTGTGACCAGGTCTGGATCTCGTTTCGTCCTGATAATCGCTCCTCGAGGTTTCAGAATGACTCGATGCAGCTTGAGACGAACAACTGAGCTCTCACAATACACCGATGACTAACACTCCTTTGCACGCAAACACACACACACACACACACACACACACACACACACACGGGCAGCTGTGCTCACACACACACAGAAGGTAAGAAGCTCTGTCCCCGTTCTCCTCTGTCAGATTTGCAGGGAGGAAATCCTGAAGAAGAGATAAAAGAGTCAAACTGTTCAGACACATCAGAGCTGAAGTCTGCAGGTGCTGCCTGCTGAAGAACTGTCATTTTAACCACTTCAGTTTATTTCAAGCACGGCTGTGACGTTAGCTTCTGTAACCCCCTAGTGTTTAAAATGAGTACTGCAGTCTAAACTAAACATTACAGAGAGCTGTCAGGCTCCGCCCCCTCCTCTCTAGAGTGAACACTGTTTAGCCAGCTCTGCATGTGGTGGACACTGTAGCTTCAGTGTTTAGCCAGCTCTGCATGTGGTGGACACTGTAGCTTCAGTGTTTAGCCAGCTCTGCGTGTGGTGGACACTGTAGCTTCAGTGTTTAGCCAGCTCTGCATGTAGAGACACTGTAGCTTCAGTGTTTAGCCAGCTCTGCATGTGGTGGACACTGTAGCTTCAGTGTTTAGCCAGCTCTGCATGTAGAGACACTGTAGCTTCAGTGTTTAGCCAGCTCTGCATGTGGTGGACACTGTAGCTTCAGTGTTTAGCCAGCTCTGCATGTGGTGGACACTGTAGCTTCAGTGTGTAGCCAGCTCTGCATGTGGTGGACACTGTAGCTTCAGTGTTTAGCCAGCTCTGCATGGGTCTGTAAAGCTTTCTGCGTTCAAACCTCTCTCCAGTCCTGCTCTGATCTCACCTCTACACGGAGCTCGAGGACTCAGCAGACGGTGAAATGGGATTCCAGATGTTTTGACCTTTGTGCGTCTGGTCCGTGTGGCGTCTGTCTCCTCCAAGTGACGCCGACCGTGCCCCTTTAAGAAGACACATTTATAAAGTCTCCTCCAGGATCGTGTTGTTTGTTAGCGACGGGAAGAAGCAGATGTTGTTACCTGTATTGTTATAGATGCACCAAAGCCCCCCCATCAGAATGACCCCCATGAGGAAGGCGGTGAAGATGATTCCAACCAAAGGTCCGGTCGTGACCACGGGACCTGGACGCAGAGCGTGACAGCTGGAAGAGTCTCACAGAAACCCGGGAACATGAATGAATGAATAACACTCACTGCTTAGCTCCCGGTCTGTCAGAGGAGACAGGCTCAGTCGTTTGGTTCTTTGGCCAGTAGGGGGCCTCAGTGGTTTGGGAGCCAGAGAACTGATGGGCTGGGTGACCACCATGGGTCTGGAGAGGTTCCTGATCTCACACTGGGACAAAAAGATCGCCGTTACAAAGAAGATGAAGACGACTTTTATCGAGCTGTGATTGAAAACTCGTAGCTGGACATGATGTTTAATAAAGTGCAGTCTGAGACGTCTGAACTTTAGACCAACAGAAAAGTTCAAATGTTGCTGTTAAGGTTACGTGTTCGAGTGTGACAGGAAGTGTGATGCCTTCCTGGTTCTTGTGTTTTAGCTATAAGCTCAGAGATGAGGCCTTGAATCAGGCCGAGGTGACCTGGCACCAGGAAGTCCCTTGAACGCCTCCTTCCTTGAACAGGATGTAAATAAAGTGTCAATCAAAACCCTGTCTGCGACTTTGGGCTGCCATCTGATCAGCTAACAGTTTAAAGTCAAACTTGTCTGTATTGTTAATTTTTCGAAATTTAGAAGAATTAAAAAAAAAAAAATTCTTTGAACCGCGGTTTAAACTAACTTGACTTTTTTTTTTAAAGATATGAAAAAATACAGTTTCATGTTTCTGCATTTTGACAGGATGATTTATCTGTTAGCATTTTTAGATTAAACACGTCACCACCGAGTGTTTCATGGGTCAGTACCTGACGCCCGGGCGATCTGGATACGAGTGGGGGGATCTGAAGCCCGCCCTGACAGGTGCTGTTTCTTGTTTCCTCCGTCGGTTCCCTTCCTGAGGAGTCAGAGACGCACAGGCGGAGGCTGCAGTGGACGAACTGCACAGAGCTGTTGTAAACCGGTCGCAGGATGAAGCTAAATCTCAGCGGGGCGATCTCCTCCTCCGTCCTCGCTGCGGCTCCCTCCCTCCTTCCTCCCTTACGAAGGACGCTGCTTTTTCCCGGTCGCTCTCCGTCATCGTTTTCCTTTTCGAGCTCCCCTTCGCTCTCGTCTTCCTCTGCTGCTTTCGTCTTGTTCGAGAGGCTGACGGAGGAGTCCGAGGAACAGCCGTCCCCGATGACAGTCCAGAAAGGAGACTTTTTGGGGTCTGAGACGGGAGAGACCACACAGGACCTCACGTCCAGGACGTCGATGAAGGGCCCTTCAGCTGAAATCTGGAGCGCAGCAATGATCCCGAGTTAAAGGTCAGTAAGGACGACAGGAATGAGTTGAAACACATATCTACCTCCACATAGACTCTGTGGTCTGCAGTGATGACACAGGGTCCGACCCGGCCTCGCTCGTACCCCTCAGAGACAAACAGCCTCAGGACAAGAACAGGCCCGGCTTTGAAGCTGGACGTCGGGCGGCGGCGGCTCGGAGAAAGACTCTCGGATGGCCAGGGACCGGGCCCCACCCCGGGAAACTTTAGAGGCCCTTCATCAGCTTCAGCAGGGCCGGAGGGGTCACGGTCTGCAGCCAGACAGCTGAACTGGGAAGGATTACAAAATAAAATAAAATAAAATAAAGTGGAGTAGAATAGAGTAGAATAGAATAAACGTAATAATAAAATAAAATAAAATAAAATAAAATAAAATAAAATAAAATAAAATAAAATAAAATAAAATAAAATAAAATAAAGTGGAGTAGAGTGGAGTAGAATAGAAAAGAATAGAATAGAATAAAATAGAATAAATTGGAATAGAATAGAGTAGAATGTAATAGAATAGAATAGAATAGAATAGAAAAGAATAGAATAGAGTAGAATGGAATGGAGTGCAATAGAGTAGAATAGAATAGAATAGAATAGAATAGAATAGAGTAGAGTAGAATAGAATAGAATAGAACAGAATAGAATAGAATAGAGTAGAATATAATAGAACAGAATAGAATAGAGTAGAGTAGAATAGAATAGAATAGAATATAATAGAACAGAATAGAATAGAATAGAATAGAATAGAATAGAGTAGAATAGAATAGAAGGCCTTTATTGTCATTATACAGCAGGATTATTTGGCTTCACTTTAAAGTGCAAACAGCTAAAAAACATAGAAGAGGAACATAAAGAAGTAACTCTGATGAAGGTAAGATTGGTAAAGTTATTTACAGGGAGCAGCATAATAAGTCATGATCACATATTGCAGATATATACAATGAATATTTGCACAGTTTGAAATGTAAACTATTGTTGAAAATATAAATACAGATTTAGGTAGCAGGTCAGATTTAAAAGGTTAAACACACAGACGGCTCACATGGATGCTGAAGGGACTTCTGCTCTTCTTCTCCGTCTCGTTGAGTCCAACAAAGCTCTGAGGCTTCTCCTGCCATAACAGCACCTGCTCAGAGAGGAAGAACAACAACACACACCAATCAGGTGTCTGAAGGTCGAAAACAGCTAAATTTTGTCCTCTTGAAAAAGACGTTTTAAATCTCAATGAGTTTTTTTTCTTTCCTGTTTAAATAAAAAAGCAAAAATAAAGTCAAACCTTTGCTGTTGTTTTCTTTTAGGAAGAAAAAAAACACAAATCTTCATTAATGAATCTTCTGTTTTAATTTGTATAATTCTGATTATTTATCTAAGATGTTTTCCTTTGATAGCAGAAAGTTCCTGAAATTAATTTCTGGTGTCAAACTGGATTATAATGAGATGAAGAAAATATAAATGTAAACTTTTTTTTTTTTTTTACATATTTTGATTGAATGCTTCTAGCTTGGCTCTCTGCACCATCCTTTTTTAGACTCAAGCACTGTTCTGGTCATGATGACCCAGATCACAAACTCACTGGGGACATCTACCACTTAGCACAAATCAATTATGTGCCTTGTGTTTTTTTAACACTGTGATTAACTGCAGCTTTATTCTGAATTCACATATTTTCCCCTCGTTGCTCTAAAAACCACACATGACATGTTCTGCTTCTTCCAGGAACACTTTCTGCCTCTGTGAGGATGAACTCAGATAAGAGCTCCGCACCTGTCATTGCTTTCCCTCACCATGTTTTTGTACTGCACCCCTCCCGGCCTCGGCAGGATCACGCCCTCCGTCCCGCAGGAAATGACCGGAAACACCAACAGGAAGTGGCTCCCATTAGACTCAGCCTGGCACATCGAGTCCCGAAGAGTTACAGCGGCAACTGGGACCAACAAGCTCTGCAGGAAAGGACCGACGTCACGTTGATGTGATTTAAAACATGAAATAAATAAACTGTGCTCGCTCTAAAGCCACGCCCCCTTTCTTTCATGCACGAGCACCATTTGCTCCATTCAGAGATGCTAAAACCCGGCTCATCCTACAAGTTATCCCAAATCTCTAGTGTGGAAAAATGAAGCCGATGCTGAAGTGCTACATCCTGCAGTTCCTGGAGTGTCCACTAGAGGCTGGCTGCAGAAGTCACATACACACACTGTTCTTAATTGTCTTTTTCTGGACCTGAGTTTGAGAGTAAAAGTGCGAGCTGCGGGTTGTTTTGTGAAATAGCTTGAAGGACTCTTCTTCTTTTCCTTCTTTTAAATAAATTGTTCAAATATAAAAAGTGCATTTCGCAGTGAGGTGAAACGACCTGCAGGATTTGTTTGTCCAGGATCACGTCGAGGCGTCCGTCATCACACTGCACCGTGAAGCTCTCTCGTCCTCCTCCGGCTCCGTCTCCACCGTTTAACCACTGTCTCAGCCTGCGCTCCTCGGCCCACGGAGGCTTCACCCCCCGAGGATTCACCACCGCCACCTCCTCTGTGGGACAGACGGCGAGGACACCAGGAGACATTAAAAACTACACTATGTCCTCATGTGACATGGACTCGCTAAAAACCTTGTTTGAATGGAATGAGAAGAAAAAAAAGAACAATGATGGAGTGAGAATAAAAGAGGTGACTCACACAGTGATGGAAACAAGAGACACACAGGGGTCCTGACCTGTCCCGCCCCCGGCCAGCTGGATCACAAAGCGGTTAGCCAAGTCCGCCTCAGTGTAGGACGTCACCTTGGCGTAGCCGCTCTCGTTGGCCCACCACAGCAGGTCGGGTGTGCTGGACAGGTCGGAGGTCAGAGAGCTGGACACGGAGAGGTTGGGCTCGGGTGGGAACGGCGGAGAGACGGTGTTGGAGGACTAGAAAGAAGAAAAAAAAAAGTCAGACAGCAGGCAGGAAAAGAAGTGATTTATATGTTTTTATTTATTTTAAATCTGCTTTTTTTTCACTGTGCAGCACTTTGGATTTTTGTTTTTGCTCTGCAGAAAAAAGTGGATTCATGTCAAACGTACATGGACAGAGATTTGACCCCGGACCCCGTGAGACACGATGGCCCAGTTAACCGGCACCGAGCTGCTGAGAATCAGCACCACATCAAGGGTCCTTGAGTTGTCCGACGGGGGCAGCAGAGAGACCACCACCTCCACCTGGAGGAAACTGAAAGAGAGGAGTTCACTTCACACACACACACACACACACACGTGGTCGTCAGGACGGGTTCTGAGGAGTGGCGTCCTCGCTCACCCGCAGAGTCCGGAGCCGGCTGAATGGAGTTTGATCACGTGGACTTCAGGACCGATCCCGCCCGCTGACGTGTCGGAGCAGCTCTGCACTTTCTGCGGCTGCAGGTCAGAGGTCACGTAGTTGTGAGAGAGGAAGGTGGACTGCAGCTTGCAAACAGCTGGAAGGGTCGAATCTGCAAAACAAAGACAAAGCAAGAAGAAGAATGCAAACATGAGTAGCTATAGAGGGCGTTTGGTCCTTGTGTGTTTCTCCGGGACTCACCCTCGCCCACTTTGATGTAGACTCGGTTGCCGTGAGTCGAGTGGGTCAGAGAGGACAGGCTGCCGTGGTGCTTCAGAGCCCAGTGGTGCAGCGCTCGGGGACCGAAAGGCAGCGACTTGACACTGCGGGCGTGCACGTGCAGGGAGCGCGACTGCACGCTGGAGTTGGAGGAAACCTGTCGGAAGGAAGACAGAACTTTTCCAGGGGACTTTAAAACCTGATGGAAGGAGGTTTCTCTGCTCCGTGAGACTGACCTGCACCAGCACGGGGAGGTTCGGGGGAAGTCTCTCAGCCTCCAGACTCCAGGTGAGCGGCAGCTTGGAGCTGAGCAGCAGGTGGAGAGCTCTGAGAGGGGAGGGGGCCAGAGACAGAGGCTTCAGCAGCACCGTCACCTGCAGACACAAGAGCCCAAGATGCGAGCCGAGCGATCACAGTGAATGCATTATTCAAGACTTCTTCACATTTCACTTTGTGCATGTTGAGTTTAGATTGTGGTTTTTTTTCCCACCTTGTTTTCCAGGCTGTCGGTCGCTCTCCCTACTGCGATGACATGAGTCTCCTTGTTTCCTCGCTCTCTGGCAGCACAGCCCGGACCGGCCTCGAACCTCTCCAGCAGACCCTGAACGGGGTGTCGAGCCCCTGCTTGACCCTCCACAGAGCAGAGCGGGACTTCAGCCTGAGCTGAGGAGAGACATGTGTTCTTAAAGAGAGACGATGTCAATGTGCTGCGTCTTCGTCATGCAGGTACACGAACTCTCTCTCATTGTTTTTCTTTGCAGAACTTTCTGATGTTTTTGACACCAGCAAACTGAACATGTAATCTTTTCTCCGGGGTTGAAAGAAATGTTTAACTTTCATTCGGACTCTCTGAGCTGGCGACGGCTCGAGCGGAGGAAATACCACGTCTGATACTTTAATGAAACGACATTCTTCTGCAGAGGGAGGCTGCTGGGGGGGGGGGGGGGGGGGGGGGGGGGGGGGTTCTCACCTGTTGCTCTCTTGCTGAGCAGGAGGAGACAGTAAACAGTCCATCCAAGCGGCGACATTGAACGCATCATGATGGGTTCAATGTTAGAGCGAGACATCCTGCTGAACACAAACATGATGAACTGTGTGTGTGTGTGTGTGTGTGTGTGTGTGTGTGTGTGTGCGTGTGTGTGTGTAGAGGCTGAAGCTGAAGCACCCACTGTGACTCCATCATAAAGCACACTATATATTAAAATAAAACAAGTAAGAGCAAAGATAAAAGAAGAGATAGAATCTGAAAAATAATGGAGACTGAGACTTGAAGTCTTTTTCTGGGATTTCAAAATAAAAGTCAGTTTAGGAATTAATCATGTTTAAGAGACTAAAAGTTCATCAAAGAATACTTCAAAATAAATATACAGGAAACAGTTAACACTAAGTTAAGCAGGTTGTTGAGCTTTTATTTTAATAGATTTAGTTTTTAAAAGCTTCTTTGAATCGCTTTAAGTTTGAATGATCTTTAAACTTGTTTTGAGAATTTTTTTTTTTTTTCCTCAGAACTTTCACAGATTTAAAGGTCAAGTTAAAATCTGTGGAGTCTGAAGTTTTCTTTCAGGAAAAGGAAACCACTCCTGATATGAACACGAGAAGAGAAGAAGGACTCACCTGTGGCGCAGCTCGGACCCTCTGCTCATCCAGCTTCAGGCTCCTCTGAGCGCCGCGAGCACGTGCCTCCTCATTTCATAAACACGCACACGCACGAGCCACGCAAAGAAACACAAAGAAACACTCAACTGTCAGCCACGTGCCCGTCATATCGTCTCCATCCAGCTGATGTGAGTTAAAGTCTTCACAGGAGTCATTTTTACGCACGGAGTGAGCGCGAGGAGAGGAGACGAGGGAGGGAGGGAGGGAGGGAGGGAGGAGAGGAGAGAAGGGGAGGAGGCTGGATGTTTAGACTCAATCCAAGGAGTGATGGGAGGGACCCTGGGATGGTGTGACAGAGTGGAGAGAGGCGCGGAGAAAAGACTCCAAACGTAGATGGAAACAGGAAGGAGGTGATCAGACGGAGGAGGAGGGAGGATGGGGGGGGGGGGGGGGGGGGGGTAGAGGGGGAGCAGCTCATCGCGCTGTGATGGTAAGACTGAAATAAAGACTACACAAAAGTGAGATTTGAAATTAAAACAGAAATAAAAATACTTAAACTTAAAATAATAATAAATAATAATAAAGTTAGTCACCTCCCCTGTGAGTGTGTTCTTCTTCTTCATGACACAAGGGGGAGGAGCCATGTAAACAGCTCTGACAACAACACAGCCAGCAGGACTCCAGCTTCTCCCTCACTGTACACAGTCAGGACTCACACACACACACACACACACACACACACACACACACACAGACACACACACACACGTATTCTTCCTTTATGTCTCTGATGTTGTTTTCTGTTTGTTTGTGTGCAAAGGTTTTTATTGTGTGTTTCTTCTTTCCTAGAAAACAGCAACACACACACACGTCCTCTCTCACCCCCTGAGATTTAATGACATGAGGAATTTGTCTGTTTTTTTTTTCCAAGTAAAAATGTTTTTCCAAACAAACATCTGCGTCCATGTTCTGAGTTTTGGTTGGAGGATAATTTGATGCCATTAAAATTCTATTTCCCATGAGGCAATTTTAGATTTGACATCACGTTGTACCGGTCACACACACACACACACACACAGAGAGAGAGAGAGAGAGAGAGAGAGAGACAGAGAGAGAGAGAGAGAGAGAGAGAGAGCGAGCGAGAGAGCAAGAGAGAGAGTCATCGTGGCTTTGTACATTCATGTTGATTCCACAACGGCGTGATTTTCGTGCCCACTCTGTGACTTCACATACACACGCACACACACGCAAACACACACACACACGCACACACACGCAAACACGCACACACACGCAAACACGCACACACACGCACGCACACACACACACACACACACACACACACACACACACACACACACACACACACACAGCGCTGTGCTCTCCGGTTCGCTGCGTCTCGTCTCTGTAACACATCTGTCGTTACCTCTGAAGTCTCCGTTTGTCCCCACGTGACGCCGCTGTGACCTTTAGATTGAAGGTGAAAGGTCACATGGAGGCGTAAACATCTTATTTTTTTTTTTAAATGTCTCTGTTTTATCTTTAAAAGTTTCCACATGTAAAGTTTCAAACTGTGCAGCTTTTTCAGGCTCTCATCCTCGTTTTGTTTTTTTTCTCTTGGTTTGTTCTGAAAATCTTTTTTTTTTTTTAAATGTTTGAAATGTTGATGAGTTCAGGACATTAAAAAACCAGCTGGGACTCTGTGAGACCAGCAGTACCGGCCTCTGCACGCAGCCGCTCTCACAGATGGAAAGTATTTCTCCAAACGGGCCGCAGGTTGACGAGACGTTTGAAGGACTCAAATTATTTTTCCTCAGTCCAAAAAAGTCCAGCGGTCCGGTCAGCGTCCTGCGGGTCGGCGCGACCTTTCCCCCCGAAATCTAACTTCTGTGAAACTGTGATGAAAAGTTTAGTTACCATCGATTAAATCTGCGGGTCAGAACTTTGTCTCCAGGCGGGGACACACACACACACACACACACACACACACACACACACACACACACACACACACACACACGCACACGCACACGCACACACACACACACACACACACTGACTGGACCCTATCTTCAGATGGCGTGCGTGTAGATTTAGGAAAGCGAGAGCTTGACGTCTGTGTGTTGGGTTCACATCTTTACTGAGTCACAGGTCCGACACATTTCACCAGCAGATCGACAAGAGGAGGAAACACAAACGGAAACAAAACTATAAAATCACAAAAAAAAAAAGAAAAAAAAAAAAGGACCAAAATCTGTGAAAGTTTTTCATCATCGAAAACTGATTGTAGTTAAAATCTGTTTTTGTACCGAAAGACAGAGAAAGAGAAAAAGACGTTGGACACGTTGGACACACAGAGACAGCTCCATCCTCTCGCTGTCAGCAGGTTTCGCTCCCCTCTGGCGCCCCCTTGTGTTCGTGTTCGGTTGGTGCATGATTGCGGCTGATGTGGGTACACACACACACACACACTGACTGCAGCGTTCTGATTGGTTCGTTGTCCGTCCTCTCGTCGCTCCCTCTCTTTCATAATCTGGATTATCGTGACGACCTCCACTTCCTCTAAAAGCCTCGCCGTGTCACAGACCTGCCGACCCTCTGCCAGATCTGTGACGCCGCATGTGTGTGTGTGTGTGTGTGTGTGTGTGTGTGTGCATCAGGGTTCATAGTCGCTCGGCGCCGTCTGTCCATCATCCCGCCGCAAAGAGAGGAGGAAGAGAGAGAGAGAGAGAGGAAGAGAGAAAGAGAGAGAGAGAGAGAGAGGAAGAGAGAGAGAGAGAGAGAGAGAGAGGAAGAGAGAGAGAGAGAGAGAGAGAGAGAGAGAGAGGAAGAGAGAGAGAGAGAGCCATCCTCGCTGCTCGTCACATTAAAGTTCCCGCCTCTCCGTGCAGAACAGAGTCAGCCGTCTGTCCTCAGAGTCCGCAGACGCCGGCTGATGGCGGCGTGCCTCCGACTCTAGTAGAGGTCAGAGATGTAGTCAAAGTCCTTAAAGTGGTCCTGTTCCTTGCGGGTGAGGATGCGGCGCTCCCGAGGCGGCGTGAGGGCAGGAGGCTCGGCGGTGAACTCGACGTCGAAGTTGCTGATGTCTTCTTTTCCTCCGATGGACGGGACGAACGGGGGCGGGACTTTCCTCTGCAGCAGAGCCTCCCAGTCGATGCCCTGAAGGAAAAATCACATCGAGCGTTCAGTCCCGACGCTCCGGCAGAGCTGCGGGATCGAACGCAGCTGATGAAAGAAAAAAAACACCTCACCCTGAAGAACGGCTGCTTCTTCACGTCTTCGGCGTCCTTTTCTCCGGAGCCGAGTCGTCTCTCAGGATTCCTTCTCAACAACTGAGAACCGAAAAAAAAAAAAAACAAGTAACCAAAACAGAAGAGCAAAGACGCGCTGAGCTTTGAGTGGAATCGAACACTGACCCGTCTCATGATGCCGATGGCTTCGGTGGAGAGGAAGCGAGGGTAGCGCACTTCATCGTTCACGATGCTGTCGAAGACCTCCTCCTCATCGTCACCGGGGAACGGAGACTGAAGGACAACAATCACCATCACACGTCTCTGACACCTGGTGTTTAAAAAGGGGTACTGCACGTTCAAATTCAAACGCGTCCTTACCTCACCGACCAGCATCTCATAGACGAGCACGCCGAGCCCCCACCAGTCCACGGCTCGGGTGTACGACGTGTCCGTCAGCACCTCGGGGGCCAAGAACTCCGGGGTCCCGCAGAACGTGCTGGTCCTGTCCCCGAAGCCCATTCCTGAGTGAGAGAGTGAGACGCAGGATGAGTGTGTGTGTGTGTGTGTGTGTGTGAGCAGACGTGACAGATGATGGTGGAGGAGATTCACCTTCTTTACAGAGACCGAAGTCTGCGATCTTCACGAAACCCTCCGTGTCCAGCAGCAGGTTGTCCAGCTTCAGATCCCTGACAAGCACAAAGAGAGAGAGAGTGTGAGTGTGTGTGTGTGTGTGTGTGTGTGTGTGTGTGTGTGTGTGGTGCAGTTCATGCTGTGTGGAATACAAAGATCGAAGAACTCACCGATACACGATCTTATGTTCATGAAGGAACTGCAGACCCAGAACCACGCAGGCCGAGTAGAACCTGCCGATAAACAGAACAGAGAGGAGTGAACACACACACACACACACACACACACACACACACACACGATGGTTCCAGGCCCCATGGAGCCTGACACACACACACACACACACACACACACACACACACACACACACACACACACACACACACACACACACACACACACACACACACACAGACACACACATGCACGCAGATGTTCATCATGGATCTCTCCAAACAGACACCTCCACCTCGTCTCCTCTCTTTAACACACACACACACACGCGGCGCAGAACTCACACAGCACGCGGCTCTGCGAAGACGTCGGCGTGTATGTGCATCATCAGGTCTCCTCCTGCCGTGTACTCCATGACAAAACACACGTGTTCCGGCGTCTGGAAACACGCAAACAGGTTGACCAGGAAGGGGTGGTGCGAGCCGTTGACCGTCTCAAAGATCCGCTTCTCACACATCAGGCTGGAGACACACAGAGCAGGAGGTGTGTGTGTGTGTGTGTGTGTGTGTGTGTGTGTGTGTGTGTGTGTGTGTGTGTGTGTGTGTGTGTGTGTGAGAGACACGTCACAACATGGAACTATGAGCTGAGTGACACGTTGGTCGAGTTACCTCTCCACTTCATCTCTGGCTACGATGTCTCCTTTCTTCAGGGCCTTGATGGCGTACAGGCTGCCCGTCTGTTTGTACTCTGACAGTAACACCTGAACACACACACACACACACACACACACACACACACACACTTATCAAGTCATTCATGGAGGAGTGCTATTTAAAGAAACACACGGAATAAAGCTGGAGCACCTTTCCAAAGTGTCCCCTCCCGAGCACGGCGATCATCTTAAAGTCCTGCAGGCAGAGACGACTCCCGCTGGACCTGAGAGACAGACGGGGGGGGGGGGGGCGAGTTATGAGGGGCGGCTTAAAGGAGCAATATGTGACCCCTAGTGGTTAAAATGTGTACTGCAGTCTGCCCCCTCCTCTTACACAGGTCAGCATGTGGTGGACACTGTAGCTTCAGTGTTTAGCCAGCTCTGCATGTGGTGGACACTGTAGCTTCAGTGTTTAGCCAGCTCTGCATGTGGTGGACACTGTAGCTTCAGTGTTTAGCCAGCTCTGCATGTGGTGGACACTGTAGCTTCAGTGTTTAGCCAGCTCTGCATGGGTCTGTAAAGCTTTCTGCGTTCTAACCTCTCTCCATGTTTCATCTCCAACATTGATCCTAGTTTGAGCAGCTTTCTGCTGCTGGAGCTTATTAGAAACATGCAGAGGCTTTTTAGCTCGGGTACAATCACTTCTATCTGAAGCAGTTCCACTGCCCGCTTCCATCGCTGCAACACCTGTTCACCTGATAACTGCTCTCATATCTGGCAAACCCAGGGGCGTCCAAAACGGCCTTCAAAGCCCCGCCTACCTTCTCTGGTCCAATCAAATCCAGAGCATTCAGGAGCAGAATCTAAAGTTAGGAGTTTCCTTCATGTCTGATCACAGAGGAAGAGAGCAGCTCTCTGATTGGTCCTTTCACTGGTTAGAACGCTTTCATGCACATTAATGATGAGTCAGCTTTCAGAGAGGATCCAACACAGGACCATATTGTGAGCGGGGGTGAGCTTCTGGTGTCAAGCCGAGTTGGCCATATTGCAAAACGATATACTGGTGTGTGTGTGTGTGTGTGTGTGTGTGTGTGTGTGTGTGTGTGTGTGTGTGTGTGTGTGAGGGAGAGAGAATAAACAGGTGCTTGTGTGTGTTCACCTGCGTAAAGAATTCTGGGAGAGCGATCTGGTTGGCTGCTCGTGAAGAGGGACATCCGGTGTCGACAGGGGTTCGATGATTGGTGTCTGTTCCTGTGAAAACAGCACGGAGAGACGAGCAGGGAGGAGCAGGGAGGAGCAGGGAGGAGCAGGGAGGAGCAGAGAGGAGCAGGGAGGAGCAGAGAGGAGCAGGGAGGAGCAGAGAGGAGCAGGGAGGAGCAGGGAGGAGCAGAGAGGAGCAGGGAGGAGCAGAGAGGAGCAGGGAGGAGCAGGGAGGAGCAGAGAGGAGCAGGGAGGAGCAGGGAGGAGCAGGGAGGAGCAGGGAGGAGCAGAGAGGAGCAGGGAGGAGCAGAGAGGAGCAGGGAGGAGCAGAGAGGAGCAGGGAGGAGCAGGGAGGAGCAGGGAGGGGAAGGGAGGAGCAGGGAGGAGAACGCAGTAGGGAAACAAGTGTGTCAGTAACATCTGTAACGAGCTTCATTCAGACAGACAAACATTAAAGATGTCTGCCTGATCCACGGCGGGGTAACAGCCTCCCTCCTCCCTTCTTCCTGTCCCTGCTAATTACTTCGGTGAAAAACATCAGTGTAATTAATCCCTTAATACTTCAGGCCGGTTGATCACACCATCTGCCACAGGACATCCCAGGCTCATGAACAAAATCACAAGGATGGAACACGAGCTGCGAAACAGTGACCACGTACCGTCAAATAATTCAATCTATAATAATAATAATAATAATAAACTATAATAATAACAATAATAATCTATAATAATAATAATCTATAATAATAATAATCTATAATAACAATAATCTATAATTATAATCTATAATAATAATAATAATCTATAATAACAATAATCTATAATAATAATAATAATAATAATAATCTATAATAATAATAATCTCAATAATAATAATATATAATAATAATAATAATGTATAAAAATAATAATCTATAATAATAAAAAAAGGTGGTTTTGGGGTATTTTTAAAATAAGAATTAAAATGAATATGTTACCTGAGGAGTTCCTCAGAGCTCAACGCTCGGCCCATTGTTTTAATTAATTTATGCATATTTTCTATAAGACTTAAAAATTACCTTTAAACTGTGTGAACTATTAAAAAATGTTAATTAAAAACTCCTCACAGGAGCTTTAAAGATGTTTTAGCGTCCATCTTTAAGTTGTTTATGATTTAAAAGGAATACCAGACGACATTTAAATCTGAAACTAATAAATAAGTAAACCACAAGATTTAGTTTGATTATGTTCTGGACAATTCAAAGTCTGATCTGTTAGTCTCTGAGTCTCTTTCTTTTCTCTCTCTCTCTCGTCCGTTCTCCTCGTCTGACCTCTGCGGATTGTTGTCTTCACGCTGGGAAGCTAACGGGGATTTAGCACTGATCAAATTAAAGCTCGCCTCCATCCAATTGTGTCTCATTAAAGCTGCCTGAGTGAGTTCTGTACTTCTGTTATAATTCTCCCTCCAGTTCACTGTTTGTCTTAGATTTCACAGATCAGTAGTAGAGGATGACTGCAGCACTGTTTCCTCGCCAAAGTCTGCAGGTCAGAAGGGAGCTAAATAGTAACATGATAGTGTCAAGACTGCCGGTCTTTTTCCAGCGCTCTGAAAATGTCCCGTCTGCTGAACTCACCAAAGGAGCAGGTGCTTCCACCACGTCCCTCCTGTGCTCAGCTTTGGGAGGAGAGTCGCTGTCCAGGTTCAGCTTCTCCACAGAGATTTCTCTGAAGTGCACAAAAAGAGAAAAAACAAATCAGAGTTCTCCATCGAATGCTTCGAATGAGAGAGCACAAACACTTCTCATCATTAGAGGGGTTTGTAGACAAACCAGGGACACAAATGAGTGTTTCAAAAACAGCGTGCAGTAAACTGGATTTTGCATTCTTTGCACAATTAAAAAATTAGTTGTTATTTTAGTTTTTTGGGGTTTCGTTCATTTTTGTTCTTTTTGGTGAAATGACAAAAACGATGAAAGCAAACGTAACAGCTGTAACCTAATCTGATGGAATGATGCTTAATTATCTTATTTATCAGATAAATAAGGAGAGGTAACTGGGATATTATGCATCAGTTACTGATAAAACCTGCTTTTGAACTGTTGTCGACACACACTTGATACACACCCTGCCGTGTGTGTGTTCGTGTTGCCTGAGAAACTGGGTGTGTAGGCGGGCGCGTTGCCTCCACTGGGGATTGCGTTCCTGAGCAGGCGGACCCAGGTGGCGATGTCGACGTTCATCTGACGAGCTCGCAGGAAGGCTTTACCTGAAGACACACACACACACACACACACACACACACGAGAATAAAACTGGATGAATGAAAGACAGAGGGGCTGTTGCTGCTACACTTCGTCATCTATTAAAAAAACCAAAATAAAAACATTTTTTAAAGCAGTGAGCGTTCTTAAAGGTGAGTTCATAAGACGAGAGTTAGCGGTGTAACTTTGTCCTCGCTCGTGAAGGGTCTAAAGGTCGGAGAAACTAAGTGACTCTCTTCGTCTTGTTCTGTTGAAAGAACAGAGCTTCAACCAGCCGCAGAGCTTCAACGAACTGCAGAGCTTCAACGAGCCGCAGAGCTTCAACGAGCTGCAGAGCTTCAACGAGCCGCAGAGCTTCAACGAGCCGCAGAGCTTCAACGAGCTGCAGAGCTTCAACGAGCCGCAGAGCTTCAACGAGCCGCAGAGCTTCAACGAGCTGCAGAGCTTCAACGAGCTGCAGAGCTTCAACGAGCTGCAGAGCTTCAACCAGCTGCAGAGCTTCAACGAGCTGCTGCAGAGCTTCAACGAGCTGCAGAGCTTCAACCAGCTGCTGCAGAGCTTCAACCAGCTGCTGCAGAGCTTCAACGAGCCGCAGAGCTTCAACGAGCTGCAGAGCTTCAACGAGCTGCTGCAGAGCTTCAACCAGCTGCTGCAGAGCTTCAACGAGCCGCAGAGCTTCAACGAGCTGCAGAGCTTCAACGAGCTGCCGCAGAGCTTCAACGAGCTGCTGCAGAGCTTCAACGAGCTGCAGAGCTTCAACGAGCCGCAGAGCTTCAACGAGCTGCTGCAGAGCTTCAACGAGCTGCAGAGCTTCAACGAGCTGCAGAGCTTCAACGAGCTGCAGAGCTTCAACGAGCTGCTGCAGAGCTTCAACGAGCTGCAGAGCTTCAACCAGCTGCTGCAGAGCTTCAACCAGCTGCTGCAGAGCTTCAACGAACTGCAGAGCTTCAACGAGCCGCAGAGCTTCAACGAGCTGCAGAGCTTCAACGAGCTGCAGAGCTTCAACGAGCTGCAGAGCTTCAACGAGCTGCAGAGCTTCAACCAGCTGCTGCAGAGCTTCAACGAACTGCAGAGCTTCAACGAGCCGCAGAGCTTCAACGAGCTGCAGAGCTTCAACGAGCTGCTGCAGAGCTTCAACGAGCTGCAGAGCTTCAACCAGCTGCTGCAGAGCTTCAACCAGCTGCTGCAGAGCTTCAACGAACTGCAGAGCTTCAACCAGCCGCAGAGCTTCAACGAGCTGCAGAGCTTCAACCAGCCGCAGAGCTTCAACCAGCCGCAGAGCTTCAACGAGCCGCAGAGCTTCAACGAGCCGCAGAGCTTCAACCAGCCGCAGAGCTTCAACGAGCCGCAGAGCTTCAACGAGCCGCAGAGCTTCAACCAGCCGCAGAGCTTCAACGAGCCGCAGAGCTTCAACGAGCCGCAGAGCTTCAACGAGCCGCAGAGCTCCAACGAGCTGCAGAGCTTCAACCAGCCGCAGAGCTTCAACGAGCCGCAGAGCTTCAACGAGCCGCAGAGCTTCAACCAGCCGCAGAGCTTCAACGAGCCGCAGAGCTTCAACGAGCCGCAGAGCTTCAACCAGCCGCAGAGCTTCAACGAGCCGCAGAGCTTCAACGAGCCGCAGAGCTTCAACGAGCCGCAGAGCTCCAACGAGCCGCAGAGCTTCAACGAGCCGCAGAGCTTCAACGAGCCGCAGAGCTTCAACCAGCCGCAGAGCTTCAACGAGCCGCAGAGCTTCAACGAGCTGCTGAGAGGTCATAAAAGGTGCGCAGGAGTCGCTAACTCTTTATTCTCTTGTGTTTTTCATTTTTCACTCAAACGATGCTCTCTCTCTCTTTGTCTCTCTCTCTCTTTGCTAACGTGGGACAGATGGACCAAAGCCTCCCATGGCTTTAATGACGTGTGACGGCTGAGCTCGGCTGCATGACCAGCGTTTGCACTTCCAGTAAATGTTTGTAAAGCCAGTTCCAGTAAAATAACAGAAGCCATTTATAATCTTTTTTGGAGCAGCACTTAGCGACTCTTTCGGCTTATTACTCCTTTAAACACGCTCTGCACACGTGCACTGAACGGGGGGGAAACTTCCTGTTTGACTCTGAAACAAACATCAGAGAAGAAGTGGTGAGGAGGACAGATGACCTGACCCTCGTCCACTTATCACTGTTAGTTCTTGTGGTTCTTTCCATGTGTGGACGGGCCTTCGTCTAGTCTACTTCACCAAAACAACCGCTAACAGATGCTAACGGCACCTGTTAGCTTCTAAAGGTAAACAACACTCAGAGTATACTAAGAGCAGCAGGAGACGCTGCGTGACACTCGACGCTCTGTGAAGTGACATCACGATGATGGAACGTTCTGATTGGACGTTTGAACACACCGTGCTGTTTGGAGAAGACCTTCTTCTGCCTCTGCAGTCTCCGTCCTCTCTCGATCACCGGGTTGAAGAACGTCACCTGAAACAAACGACACGTGTCTCAACACGCACACGTCTGTGAATAAACGCTGTCAGGAGTGTGTGTGTGTGTGTGTGTGTGTGTGTGCGCAGCATGTTGTGTGTGTATGGATGCAGCATGCTGTGTGTGTGTGTGTGTACAAGCAACATGCTGTGTGTGTGTGTGTGTGTGTGTGTGGATGCAGCATGCTGTGTGTGTGTGTGTGTGTGTGTGGATGCAGCATGCTGTGTGTGTGTGTGTGTGTGTGTGTGAATGCAGCATGCTGTGTGTGTGTGTGTGTGTGTGAATGCAGCATGCTGTGTGTGTGTGTGTGTGTGTGTGTGGATGCAGCATACTGTGTGTGTGTGCGTGCGTGCGTGCGTGCGTGTGTGTGCGTGTGTGCGTGTGTGTGTGCGTGCGTGTGTGTGCGTGTGCACCTCGGCCAGCAGCAGCCCCTGCGGCTCCAGTTCCAGCTTGACTCGATGTCTCTGGTTGTCCAGAAACTCTTCGAGCTTCAGATACTTGAGAGCGCAGAGGCAGCGGTAATCTCTCCAGTACACGGCGATCTCCATCTCTCTGGACTGACGGCACAAACGACAGCAGCTTAAAGAAACGACTCAGGAAAGGTCATCTTTTAAATCCTTCCCCGTCGATGTCGACGTGTGGGCCATTTTTCTTTTGCTAATTATTTTAGAGACACTTGAACTGTGGTGCCAAAGTAAATAAAACCATCCCAGTGTGACGGAGTGAAGGCGTGTCTTACTCTCTCCAGCTCCACAGTGAAGGTCTGCTCCCAGGCCTGCTCTCCAGCTGTCTTCCAAAGCGTCTGACCCACTACTGTGTTCTCCAGCTTCAGCACTGCGCTCACCTCGGCTGAAAGGAAACACACAACAGTAAGCTCGCCAGGTTCATTCAGAACCGCAGTCCTGACGTCCATCTAAACACCAAGCGTGTGTGTGTGTGTGTGTGTGTGTGTGTGTGTTAACGTACTGGAGAGCTCCTCGGCCTTGCCGGGGATCTTCAGGCTCATGCTGCTGGTGCTCCGGCTGTACAGGCCGCTCAGTTTGAAGGATGAACGTCCGTCACCAGCAGTGAAAGAAGGAAGGACCACGGGGGTCCCTCGGCTCCGCCCGGGTACGACCTCCAGGAGCCCCAAACAGCCCAGGAGACGCACCTGCAGAGTACCTGGAGGGGAAAGGTTATCCAATTATAAGCTGAAACAGCAATCTGTGCAGTCGACGGATAATGACTCATTTAAAGGAAAAGAGTGAGTTTGATTGTTCCTCGTTGTTGTTTGTGGGATCACCTGTGAGGGGGGACGGTTTGCTCAGGGTGCTGTACTGGTTGTGGACATAGGGGGTGCTGTAACGGGAGCTAAAGGCCGAGGAGGAGGCCAGCGCCAGCTCCTCCTTGATGAGGCAGGCTTTGGGATGATCCTCGGGAAGCTCCACCAGCCTCTGCTCCATGGAGCACCTGAGCAGGTCCAGACGCTGGGACGACTCGCTCAGACCGCACTGAGCCTGCGGGGATCAGAAAACAAACAAACGAGCAAATCAAAACGCAGCTTGTGAATTCAGTGTGAAAACAAAAGTAGGTCACGTCAGCTGAGCACAAAGACTGAAATCAGAAAGCTCGGTTCAGTCGAACAAATCCGACTTATCTGTATCTGCTGAGCTCCCGAATAAACACATAATGCCTCATGAGGACTTTGAACCTCTGCAGCCAGGTTTGTTGTTCTTCTGTTTCCAGTTAGGTCAAGTCACATTATCGCACAAGCAAGAGAGCGGCCTCATGCTGAAGCCAAACCAATCAAATCATCCCGTTTTACTCTGTTGAGCTAAACACGATCTCCTCATTGAAACGAGTATCATCTGCATAACGTGAAAACTTTATGAAGAATACAGATCAGATCTATCGAGCGAGACGTTTCACAACGGGAGGCTTCGATAAACTGACACAGCCACATGTCCGGGAATCGAACCCCCGACCTTCAGCTTTAGAGTGAAATGCAGCATGAAGATCAAGCTTTAAACAGTGTCAGAGTCTAAATCCTGACTGTTGTCATGGAGACGGTCACACAACCAATAAGATCACACTCATCGGCGTATAAACAAGGTAACGATTATCAAAGTGACGGATCCGTCAGACCTCGGCGATGGCTTTCTTGTCTTGGACTTTCCCCGCGCCCAGCAGTCGCAGTATGTTCTTGGCGCCCTCGGCCATGGCGTGCTCCACGCGGTAGTGATGCCAGAGCTCCTCCACGCGAAGCTCCACCCCGCACATGTCCGGCTTACCTGGAGGACAGCGTCAGCTTTACTCAACAACAACAGGGGGACAGAAACATGCACAGGACGGGGCGGGACAAATGATCAATTAAACTACATAAGAAGCTCTCTGCAATGTTATGAATTCGGGGTGCAGTACCCATTTTAAACACTAGGTGTCAGAGATATTCTCCTCCCACCTGAAGGAGCAGATCGTTTTACGTAAAAAAACTTGATTTTACGTCTTGAACCCTGAACGTGTGACGTCATGAATGTGGTGAATTTGAGGGGTTTTTTTGTTTTTCTGAAACAGCCGGCTGGATTTCCTCTCCACGCTCTCTTTCATCCTTCCTCCCCCTCGGCTTGGCTCTGTCGTCATCTCTGACTCAGACCTTTTCAGTCTCGCTGGCTTCCTGGCTCCCTGCATCTGCCCTGCCTCCCTCTCTAACCTCTGCTAAATGAGCCGCGGCTTTTAGTTGTCGGGCAACATCAAGGGAGGGGATAAATGCAGGAACATCAATAAGGCTCTAACCTGAGCCAGTGAGAGGTCTATAATGGACAACGTGTGTGTGTGCGTGTGTGTGTGTGTGTTGACTGGAAGGCCGTACACTGTAAAGTTCTGAAGCGAGAATTGATCCATTACAACACACATCATAAAATATTCAGTGTTTATGAGCTTAAGGGTCGACAGGTAGCATGAAGAGGGAACAGACAGACGAGAGAGAGTGAGGCATTATGGGTACTTTGGTTGTCCTCGGACTGCTCCGTGGCCTGCATGGCCTTTCGGATCTGCATGCGGATGATGTCGATCTTTGTCTTGCTGTCCTGCAGCATCTGCTGAGCCGTCTGAAGGAGCTTCTTGTCCTGCGGAGGGGGGGAGGGGGGGGGGGGCGCAGAGGAAGGCTGGTCAGGGTCGAGAGCTCCTGCAGTGACGACTGCAGGGTGCATATCAGAAAGAAGGTGAATACCTTGGTCCCTCCGTTGGCGTAGATGGGAATCATGTTCTCGGCTCCCTGTTTCACCTTCAGCTCGATGTTCAGCTGCCGCTCCAAAGCTGCGATGCGGTGCTGGTTTGCTGAAGTCCGATTCAGCGATCCTGGAGATTTAGGGGCGTCTGCAGAGGAGGGTTTGGACTTTAAGGGTCAAACCTGCAAAAGGATCTTACTCGTGCAAAAACGACAAACATTAAAAACGTTTGGGTACCTTTGTTGTCGTTGGGGCCTTTGACCACGATGTAAGCGTCCAGCTCCTGCAGCTGATCGTGGAGAGACTCCAGCTTCCTCTTGGAGCTGCGGAGCTGCGAGTCCACCTGCTGGGCGTTCCTCTTGTCCGTGGTGGCCTTGCGCAGGTTCTCCGCTCCCTCCTTGATCTTTAACTCTTTCCGGATCTCCCTGCGGATCCTCTCGCGGTGCTCGTCCAGGCGCTGCTGGACGCTGGAGTCCGAGAAGTCCGAGTTTTGGTCCAGACCGAGCTGCTGGAGCACGGACAGCCCGCCCGGATCGCTCTGAAGGAGGAGAAATCAACAAAAGGGTTC
>NC_136707.1:896189-1078630 GCF_947650265.1 Symphodus melops
GTGTGTGTGTGTGCGTGCACATCTGTCTGGGCCGGCGTGTGCCGCGTCCACAGCTGGAGGAGGAGCAGATCTGCATGAATGGCATCTTTGTGAGAGACTTCAGTAAATGCTCGTGTGTTTGTGTTCCCGCCTTTGTTCATTGTGAGCGCTGCAGCCACAAACAAACAGCTGCTCTGTTTCAGGCTCCGCAGGAATAAAGCAGCATTAACCCCGATGAGAAAAGCTCCACAGTCCTCATACCTAATCTGCTTCTGACATGCATGCCACAGCAGGTGACGGCACACCATGTTTCTCCTCAGGGAGTCGGGCTAAAATATTCCTGAGGATAGGAGCATGAGTCAGGAGCAGCTCGGAGAGCGGGGGGGGAATTAAAACAGACGTAGCCCACTTCTTCTGTGACTGCTTCATCGAGCATCACCTGCATATAAACAAGGCAGCAGACAGAGTCGTTGCCCTGCAGCAGTGGAAGCTGATAAAAGGAGAGACGCGGGCTCAAATGTCTCCGCGCTGTGGAGAGGACGGCACAGTTCACACAGGACGGGAGGGATTAAAGACGAACTGTGAGGTGAACCGGCGGGATCGAGAGTCAGAGTGGAATCAGAAAACTCTCTCTGAGCCGAGACAGAAACGTGCAGTCACAGAAAAAGATGTTAAATGTTTGATGTCGATGGTTTTCATGGAGAGACTCCGAGTCAGTTTGACATGAAGGGAAATGTGCAGAGGAGCCGACTCCTCCTCTCGAACCTGCAGCGACGAAGCGAGCAGCAAAGTCCAGCTTCCATCTGAATCATGACGCTGCTGCTGCTGTCGTTCAGAGACGCTGCAGTTCCTCGAGTGGCCACACGAGGCTGGCTGCAAAAATCAACCTTTTTTTTGTTGTTGTTTGGTTTTTAATAACAGGAAGCTGCTGAACAGACGCTCACGAGATGCTCCAGAAAAAACGTCACGATGGAGGCAGAGAGGCTGCAGCCTGCTCAGAGACAGGAAGTCAACATGACGACTTCCTGTCTCTGAGCACCTCGTTGTTTTTAAGGGTCTGTAAGTCAGAATCCAAAAGGCTTCACCGGGTTCCACTGGAGATGTTACCAGAAACACCAAACACACCCGGGTTAAACCGTGAGCTGATTCAGACTCCAGCTTCGAGCGGACGCTTTAATATGGCGGGGACGGCGCAGTGGGCGGGGCGCGGAGCGGAAAGAGCCCTGGGCGATGTAATGGAGTGGTTTGGCAGGCGTGATGGTAATGGACATGGGAAGCAGATTAAAAATGCTGAGCGGGATAAGAGGTCGGCTCTATAATGCAGATGATGATGATCCTCTTGATTGTGATAGCGTGGCGCTCGTGACCACGGAGCGAGGAGAGGGGAAAAAAACAAACGCTCCTTTAAAGACGGTTTAATGAAACGACGAGGTCCTCCATGGCGGTCAGACCGGGTTCAGAACCTTCCTGTGGCTTGGTCCTCTCCGACCTTCTCCACGTGACGATGGCGTTCATGGATCTGTAACTCAGAGACGCCGACTCAGCTGTTCAGCGTTGGACAAACAGGCTGTTCATTTTGTTGTTTATTCTTTTGCAGTTCAAATCCTGCAGCCTTGTAAACGATGCACTTTTTTTTTTTTTTTTTTTAAATTTGAGAAACAGACGTAATAATTAATAATAATAATCAAAGCTGCAAAAAAAAAAAAAAAAAAAAAAAAAAAGTAAAATCCCTGAGCAGTCGGGTCAGATCCCAGACCTGCAGGGCACACGCAGCTTCTCTGGACTTCCCCTCTGTGCATCCTTTTCATAGAGGACCACACTCCTCCAGTTACAGCTCTGCTAATCTGCCTTGCTTTGTGGACGGCGGGTAGAAAAAGTCAAACTCACAATGGCAGCTGGCTGCTAAACAGCATTCAGCCTGAGAGACGCACAATGGGTCCAGTTTGGGTTACTTAGAGGAGGCTCTCCTCTCCTTCCCGCTCCTCCTCACATTTTCTGGCCTCTGGGCCGACAGAACAGAGCGTCCACTGTGGAGGGCAGCAGCACGGCGTGGTGCGACGCTGGCCTCCTTTTTAAAGCCAACGCCAGGAAACACCGAGGCGGATCACGTGACCTGGGACTCATCTCCTGTGCCTTTTGGTGTGAGAGCACAAAAACAGGTCAGAGCGAGAGAAAAGCAGCAGCCAGTGGAGAAGCACTTCAAGCATTCTTTATTTGTAGTCTGGATTATTGCAATTCCCTTTAATCGGGCTGATTTGAAAAAAGTTTCCACAGACATTTCAGCTGGTCCCAAACGCTCCACGTGGACCGACCAGAACGAGGTCAGGTGTGTCCCAAATCTGCTTCCCTGTTTTTACAGCACAACTCAAAATCCTTCTTCTTACCCACAAAGCTCTGACTGCTCAGGCACCGCCAAACCTTCATCCCAGGCCAGCACCCTGCTGGATCCTGCACACCCTCCAGGTCCAGGATGTAGACCCCCCCCCCCCCCCACCCCCCCCCCGGTACTTTGAGAAGAGTCAAAACACCATCATGCACCGAGGCGGAGCCGATAAACAGCTCAACACTGACTGATTCATGCATCACTGTGTGTTTGTGCTTTCACCTGCTGCTGCGGTTTCAGGGTCAAAGAAGGTTCCAGCAGCACAGTGTGAGCGATTTCACCGCTGAGCCTCGGCGCCCAGCGGCGGCGTTTCAAAACAACCAATCAATGCTCAGTTCTCAGGCTCTGATCCGCTCTGACCCTTTTCCACCTCCTTTCCCAGAAAAAAAAATAGAATTTCCAGATTAAATTTTTTGATACATTGCTCCCACAATGTAACCAGCAATTTCTTCACTTGTTGTCGTACGCAACACATTCTTCATCCCGTAATACCACAATCCCTCTAAGCCTCGCACAACTCAACAAGCAGCAGTTTGTCAGGCCTTCACCAGATTCCCAGTTTGCATGTGTGCTTGTGTTGTCCCCTCTCCCCTTGGCCTGGTATCGGTGATCACTAATCCTCTGAAAGCCTGATGGAGGGCTGGCATGAAGAAACAACAGCTGGTGTCGGTGGTCAGCTGAACGGGCGGCGGCCTGGCGAAGGGTCAGGCATTAAGCTGGCACCCGGGCTCGCCTCAGGGGTCATTTATACGCCTTGCTTTGTTTTCTACATCGGCATGTAAGAAAATCAACAGCGGCGTGATGAGCGAGCCGGGAGGGGGGGGGGGGGGGGGGGTTATCGATGAACGCCATAAAAATGTCCCATCAGGCCTTTAGAGCTGTGGTGCAGCAGTTCTAAGCTCGTCTGCTGGTGTGTCTGGGAGGGAGACGCTGTAATCCTGGATTCAGGCAGGATGGCCTGGATGTTGGGGGGGTTGTGTGTGTGTGTGTGTGTGTGTGTGTGGGGGGGGGGGGGGGGGGGGGGGTGACAGAGGGGACTAATGCAACCCCTCCTGGGGGGGGGGTCAGAGACGCAGTGAAGTCCGGTCTCCTAATCTTATTATCCATGGCGGCAGCAGCTGGAGACACACAGTGTTGGTGGGTGTGACGCTGGTCGACCTCACCATGAATTATAACACTTCATGTGACGGCTGTGTTGAGTCACCGGCTCAAATCTGACAACGCTCGGGATCCGGTTACACCGTAAACTTACACTGCAGTGACAAAGCAAGAAAGACTGAGGGCAGGATGAGAGCAGGTTTTATTCAACATTAGAAAAGCTGCTCACGGAGATACCACGAGGACGCTCGCTCACGCCATTTAAGAAATGGACCAAGTTTCCCTCGCTCTCTCCACTGATCAATAAAAAAGTCATTTGGACCCGACGCTCCTCCTCTCACTACTCCTGCACATAGTAAGTACAGGAAACCAACACAGATAAAGAATTCATGGGGGGGGGGGCGCTCTGTTATCAGCTGGGTGCAGAGCTCACATCCTCAGGAGACTTGATTTACACTCCTTCAAAGAGTCCAGAGGAGGCGGAGCAGCAGCGAGGGGAACGTTTGGACCTCCGATGGAGCGAGCGTCGGCCTCCATCATCACACCGCCGGGCCGCACTAACGATGACTGAGCTGTGTCACTGTCACAGAGGGAGGCTGAATGATTCACAGCAGGAAGGGAAGCGCTCAGGTGTTACAGGGTCAGTCGTGATCTCGTTCAGACGCGTGAGAGACGGAGAACCGAGCAGGACACAGAGAAGATAAAACCCAGAGTACAAGGTTCGCTCCTCTTCATCAGCAGAGTCATCATCCATCAATTCTTCATCCCACTCGCTCTCATCCAGTCCTCATCTTCACCTGCACCCCCCCACAGACTCCGAGCTCCAAAGATGTTTTCTTATCATTCATGATAATAAAGAATGTTTGTGTCCTGACTGAGGCTGCAGGAAACACGCGTGTGAAACCAAACACAGGTAAACGTGTGAAGACAGACACACCCACTCACCTCCATTTAAAGCTTTAACATTCACTAAAAATAAACATCTATTTTGTTGAAATTAAAGTTATTCTAAAGACTTTAAAGTTGTCTCCTTGTATTTCTGAAGCTGTGTTTTATTTATGTGTTTTATTTTGAAGTTTTTAAAAGCGTGTTTTTGTCTGAATTCTTTTAAGTGGGCTTAACCGTGGTGCTTTAATCTCAGCACTTTGGCCCGCATGATTGAATGTAGAGTGCTTCATTCAATCATGCAGAGTTGAATTGATCAAATTAAGTTTAAAAATAAAACTGTAAAATGTCCCCGGAGCATTTCTCCGTCAGCGGTTTAACCTCGTTACGGGGTTATTAACCAAAGAGGGACGTGCAGGCTCCTGGCACGCGCCCCGCTGAACCAAACTGTGCTCGGCTGCATCCTGGACGACACGGACACCGGAGGACCGGTAACCGAACCCGGCTCGTGTTAGACCTGAGGCTGTGACATCACAACACCTTCCATGACTCACCCCGGACCTGACCTGAGGGCAACAAGCGTGTCACAAACAGGGCGACCGTTTCATTCAGCTCGAGGAACTCGTAACTGATCGTTGAGTCGTTTCACCCTCAATTCATTTTCGCAGAATGTGGCAACAATTTTTAATGTGACTTTGAATGAGATGTGCATTTCACAAACCCCTAATTGCATCATGGGAACTGTAGGATGTTTGAAACTTGACCCTCTTGGCCTCTGCAGCGTAAATCTAATTTCCTGAACTGTCCTCTCCTGAAGACAGTATCACACTGAATCACAAGGAACCTTTTATAAATCATGAAGCCCCCCCTGTTTCATCCTGACTCAGAGAGGATGATGGTCCACTTCAACCACTGACCTCATTTTAACATTAAAGCTCCTTTCAGTAACATTAACAGAAAGGCACACAAACACAACAAGCAGAAGTTTAGAAAGTCACCTGTAGCTCGTTGTTGTTGGCCATCATGTGCAGCTCACAGCCGATCAGAGGAACCAGGCCACAACACTTCTTTGAATGCCTCTCTCTCACTTCAGTGGCTCCGTCAGTTCATCGCAGGGCTCAGCAGTACAGCTCCTCCGGTGCAGAATACAAACAGGTCCTGTTATGATAAAGATAAACTGACTCTTAGTGGTCCAGGTGAAGGCGCAGCTTCGTGCTCTGAGTTGCTAATTCGTGAAATGTGAACATAAGGCCGTTTGGAGGAGCAGGTGAGCAGAGGAAAGAGGAGGTGACCATCACCTCTTGGCAGCAGGATGTCAACTCTTGGACTCTGATCCGCATCACGCAGCGCAGTGTGACCTGTGGTGAGGAGTGTGTGAGCTCGACCCGCTGCTGCAGGCTGTTTCCTGGTTCTCAAGAGGAGTGGGAAAAACCCGAGACCCGCCAGGACTCACCGCCACGATCCGCTCCGGTGCTCATCACGGGAACCTGAGACCATCTTCCCCCCACGGCGGTGCTCTCCTGCTCGGCTCTGCGGAAAGCTGAGAGCCGGCGAGTGATGCTGGAGAGGAGGTCACAGCACTGACAGCAACACAGCATCCGGTCACCGCCTTCAGAATAAAACGCAACGTGTTGTAAACACAAATGTTTTACAACTTAGATAAACAACCGTGATCTTTATGACAACTTTACTTACTTTAGAATGACATAAACTGATGTTAGCTAGCAGGCGAAACCATGGACAAAACTCACCATACATGGCTAACGACTAACAAAGCCAGAATTATCGTGTGGAATTCAAGTTAAACTTACTGTTAGTAGTCTTAACATGAAACAGCCCAACGTTCATATTTGTTACTTTTTTTGACCGATAAATCGCCGTGGACGAGAATATAATTATCTTTTGATGCTAGTTAGCGCGCGGACTATGTTCTCTCAGCAAACAGCCCTTCTGTACGCATGCGCAGAGCGAAAGTCCCGGGCGCATGTTACCATGGCAACACGACAGTTTCTCACGAAATCTTAAAAATGAAATCGCATTTCTCATCGACGATTAAAACACGCGTCTTCTTTTTAAAAGTACAAATGGATTATGTTGTTGGTGTAATGTTTAATATGTAATATGTGGTTATTTTGTTTTTTAATCTGTCTTCGCTGTTGATTTAATCTCTGATTGTCAACAGGGGGTGCCAAAATTAACGGAAAGAAGTGTCTCTCCTGTCAATGTCACTCACAAAGAAATAGTTGACATAATTTAGGAATAACACCTTATAGAAACATTTTCTGTCTTAAAATACATACATTACATTTAAATTTAACTTTCGTAAGGCTATTTAGTTATTTTTACAACAAAAAGTTAATAGACTTGTTTGGGGTTTTCCACTCAACTCTGCAGGGGCTATGCTGCGGTAGAACAAGTGTATAATAGGTTACATACTGTAAATAAAATGCTTTAAAAGTAAAGTAAATAATGAAACATTTGCACATTCATAGCTGCAATAGAGTTGGAAACCTACTTCAGAGAGTTGTTGGTTCGATTCCCAGCTTCGAGTGTCCCACATTGGATTATCTTTGGAAAATACATAATTGTTTTTTGGGGTTTGATGGATGATGTGTGTTTATAAAGCTGATTGCTTGAAATATTTTTTTCTTCCGTCATTTGTGCTCAAATGTCTGCCAAATGATCGAATTTGTTTGTCGTTTGCTTCTGAGGCTGCGTGCCTTTATTTTGACACGAAATCATTACTTCCTGTGGTTGCTGTCTGTATGCAGCTTGACTCACCTGTGGAGGAGCAGCAGCAGAGCGCCCTCCTGCTTCAACCTGAGACCTGTTGATCACATGGAAAAGGCCTACGACATTATGGTCTCTTAAAAAGGCAGTGTGCCCAATTGTTTTATTGTTTTATTTTTTATTTTTTTCACTTTAACCCACCCTTTTATTCCTAATATAACGCTATAGCCATGAAATAATCAAAAGGGCCACACACACACACACACACACACACACACACACACACAAACACACACACACAAACACACACACACACACACACACACAATGTGGCATAAAGGTTAATAAATGTTTAAGTCATTCCTACGTTTGTAGTTTTCTAATGAATGAACAGTGGCGCCCTCCGTTGGTGACTGGTTGTACTGCTATTTTCTCCTTTATTATTTAATCATGAAATGTATTTGGAGTTTTGCAGCTTTCCCCAGAAATTGTACTTTTAACTTAAGTGAAATTAAAAACTGGAGATTCTGTCAAATAAAATCACAAGCCTTTATTTTGAACTGGAATGCTTTGACAGAAAAAATGTGAAAACTGCAATCTACTGTGTCAATCTTTAACTAATGCACTTAACCTTTCTATGATCCCATATTGAAGGGAGTAAACATAGTAGAGTTCCTCTCTGCCTCCTCTGGTGTTTTCATAGATGTGAGGGACACACAGGGACACAAACAGCTGGTTTCAAGCAGCTTTATTTCACACGAGGAAGAGGAGCAGTGATTCTTCACATTCGCAAAATGAAATGAGAGCACAAAGAGTTTCTGCCAAACAAAGGAAGATGACGTCAAACCTTCACTACTCAAATATTAAACAATTAAAAATGTAAACACTGAATTTATAAATATTTCTATCATATGAAAATGGATAGCAAAGTGACACAAACATATGCATGTAAAGGATCCTGAGGCACTATTATTCAAACAATAAAGGAGTACATATAAACACTGTGATAAATGCATGCTGTATTACTGTGAGGTGTGCGCTTATAGAAGGTCAAAGGTCACGATAAAAACTCTTTAGTATGATCATAGCAGCGATGCTTACTTTACACACATGGTTTGATCAAACATGCAAAGCTTAGAGTATAAACTTCTTCTCATTTAGAAAACGATATATTTTGTACATGGTGCCTTCAAAGACATATATTTTGTGGGAATTTATATAACTCCTCAGAATTTTATAAAATTGTGCGAGTTTTGTAATTTCAGTGCATAGAAGAAGTCAAATGATTTGAGGTTAAATAGATCGGAATATAAAAGAGGGACAGTGTTGCACTCGTGCAGCCAACAGGTGGCGCTGCTGTTCTTCTTCTCTCTGCTCTCAGACTGACCTCACCTTCATCCCTCAGACACAAAGACAAAGACAGGTGCTTTATCCCTTCATGTGACACGTTTAAAACAACACTTTAACAATATATATATTTATATAAAGTCATAACAATATGGTTTTTTTTTCTTTTTTAACTTTGTGCAAAGAATAATTATTCTGAAATATTGCACTAATCAAGAAAAAGAGTTTTTCTTTCCAGGAACACGAGGAGTGTTTTTAAAAAAAAGTCATGATATTTAGTCGAACAGACAAGATGTATTGAGGTCTATTACACACACACACACACACACACACACACACACACACACACACTGCAGTGCATTGTCTCATCTCTCTCTCACCATGCATGACATCACCGGTAACCCCGGATACTCCCTGAACACTGGCAGACCCAGGAAATGAGGTTGCAACTTTGGAATGTGTGGAGGGGGGTCGACCACAACTATAGCAGCCTCGCCCCCCCCGAGCCCAGCACCCTTCTGTCCTTCCCTCTCTCTCTCTCTCTCTCTCGCTCTGTGTGCAGCCGAACAAGGAGGGCCTTCTTCTCTCCTCCTCCATGACTGACAGCTCCATTAAGTCCGTGAACACGTGGTTGTCCAGTGAAGTCACCGAGACATTTAGCGAGCACAGAGAGCAGCAGATGACGGGAGACAAAGCGTGGGGGTGATAGCAGGGTACATCACAGTATCGTCTGCATACGACACATTACACAACACACTCAAACTGGTGGTTTTCACACTTCACTGAGAGGATTGCGGGATTGAAAAGTGCACAATAATCTAAATCTATTAACTTACCTGTCAAAACATCAACCTTCACAACAAATAGAAAGAAAAAGAAGTGCAATTTGTCATAGCTTAGTCCCTCGTTTGAGAGCGTGACCAGTGTTTGGCCTCAGTGTCTGGTCGTGACTTATTAAAGAAAGCAACACAGTGGAGTGTTTCTAGAGGAGTCACAGTGTGAGGAGCGATATTTAACAGCGGAGACATGCTCTGATGCGAGGTTAAACTTTGTGATGTGACATGGTCACGGTGCAGCTACAGAGGATTTCTCCAAGTGAGAACAAAGAAAAAGGGTGTAGATGTGAAATCGGTTCGTATCAGTCGTGGTCATGTGATGAGTTGTGATTAAATCTTGGGAAGTGATTGATACGTTTCCTTTAAAATCCCTTCATGGCTTCAGATATGACTGCATGTGTAGATATGTTGAATCAGAAATAGGAGTCACTCTCTACGGGTCATCTTTGAGTGAAGTGCATTTGCATGATATTTGGCTCTGTGGGGTTTCGATTTGTTTTTTTGGCGGACTTGGAGAACGAGATGATTGTTAGAGCCAGCGGCCGGTTAGCCTAGCTTAGCATAAATACTTTAAACAGTTGATCACGGTTAGCCTACCTTTGTAGAAAAGATGGATGACGTGACAGATCCCTTAAAGTGAAGACAAAACATTTGGAGCTCCTCCTCCTGACTGTCTGCAGTATAGATCATAAGCCCCGCCTCCTCCATATTAACAGATGGGACATCAGCAGTTACAGTTATTTCTTACTGTGTGGATTTATGCCCCAAGCATTCAGTTTCCTGTGGTTTACTTTTAATTGATTACTCGACGGGGTTTGAACGTCATGATTGACAGCTATGAATTTTCTCAAACCCGAAACAAGAATCTGTTCTGCTGCGGGGTGAAATCACCCGACGGGCCGATCTCTAGCGCAGACTCCGGCTCCAAATGCAAAATATGTCTGCGGCACTTTGGCTTCACTTTTGTACAACGGGAGGTGGAGACACGTCGTCCATCTTTCTGTAAAGTCACTGCTCCGTCCAAGGATGTGCTTTGGACAGACGACCTAAAAAATGGCTACCTATTTGATAAGAAAATAAAAAATATGATCAAATAATTATTAACGGTCTGTGTCTCATACGGCACCTTTGTATAATCAAAAATATTAAAATATTGAGAGAAAAACACAGAAAGATAATCTGGTAAGGACAGAGCAAAGCTAGCCGTTTCCCTCCGTTTCTAGTCTTTATGCTAAGCTAAGAGGCTAATGGCTTAAGCTTTATTGTTAATGTTCAGACATGATGTGGAAGCATTCGTTTACTCCATTTGATGATGTGTTAACTGGTCGAGCAGCATTTTGATTGGTCGTCTTCAGTGCTGGGTCTCCACCTCCACCACAGTCCAGTCTCCAGGTGGCGAGCTGCCCTGGCTGTCGGGGGAGTAGCTGCTGACCGAGGTGACGGTAGCGGCGGGAGGGTTGAACTGAGGCAGCATGTTGGGCCACATGCTGCTCTCCAAGGGGCTTAAGGTGCCACCTGACCCCACAGGGAGGAGCAGGAGAGGAGGGCAGCCTCCGTCTCCGGACAGCATCAGGGTCTGGTTGATGAGCTGCTGCACCATGTCCACCTTCTGGTTCCACTCGAGTTCCTGCGGAGGAACCGGACGCAGCTGCCTCTGGAAATCCTGAGAGACGATCTGGGACGACGTCGTCCTCTTCCCGTTCCTGTTCTGCCCTCCTCTGGCCTCGTCCTCCTCGTCGCTCGTCTCCATGGCTTCATAGATGGTGCAGAGGCCGGAGGACGGGGACACCATGACTCCGGTCGGGCTCCTCCTCAGCTGCTGCTGCTGTTGGATCTGTTTCTGCTGCATGCGATACTGCTGCTCCAGCTCCAGCTGCCACTGCAGAACCTGCCTGCGCTGCCGGTGCTCGTGCTGCTGCTGCTGCAGCTGAAGCTGGAGGAGCTCCCTGCGCTGCTGCTCCAGCTGCTTCTGCTGCTCCAACCTCAGGCGCTCCTCCTCCAGCCACTGCCTCTTCTGCCTCTCCTGCTCCTGACGGTGCTGCATCTCTTTCAGCTTCTCTTGGTGCTGCTCCAGCCTCCTCAGCTGTTCGCCACCTGCGCGACTGTCAATGCTGGGCTCTATGTAAGGAGGGGGCGGGGTCGACATCTTATCAAAATGAGCTTCAAGAGTCCGATCAATTGGCCTCCTGTTGCCTGGGACTAACGCCAAGTAGTGGCCGTTGGCTATCGGGACAGTGGTGCTGTGGTTCTGGTTCTGGTTGTCTTCCTGTGAGCTCGCTCGCAGCTTGTGATCGTCACCCGCCGCTTCCGTCTTCTTGTCTCCTGTGAGGCAGTCAACATCACTTGGTGCGTCCGTTAGAGATGCATGCATCCAACAGAACGGGTGGCACAACGACAAGGACCGGGAAGAGAAGGGGGTTCAGGACATTTGACAAGAGGGCGAAGGTGTAATTAAAAAAAAAAAAAAAAAAGGGACTCTCAAAATAAAGCGAATGAAACAAGAACAAAACATGAGGTCATTCTGCATTATGTTTTCTCTCTGAAGTTGCATTTCCTTTCATTGCAATAATTCACTGACGCAGTGTGAACTTCAGTGTGTTTGTGCCGCACTAATCACCTGCTTGGTCCTCTGGGAGTGTCCATATCATGCAGGACAACAGGCGTTCACAGAAACACATGAAACGTGACATGAAGATAACAGAAAAGGTTTTTTTAAAGGTACCCCTTAAAGCTACAGAACCGAGTCCTTAAACACAACCTGGACCCGGAGAGTCCAGAGAACGTATCGACAATTTAGAAGACCATCCGAAGGGGGTCTGGAGCCTTTTATCCATTCCGTGTTTGGATAGGAGAGGAGCAGGCAGGTCAGAGGAGGAGGACATGAGAAGGGAAGAGAGTGTCTCGAGCGTCAACACTCAGACGGTCTTTAGACAAAGGGAACGTTCCGCTGCATCCGGGGGATCTTTAAGCTGTTAAAGGTACTCGAGTCAAGTCAGTGAGGAATGATCTATGATTGGTGGAGCGATGCACCAAAGATATAAGAGAAGAATCAGAACAATGTTGGAGTGCGGCAGCCTTTTCTTATTTTGATTTAAATGACTCCGCCCCTTTTTCTTGTATTCTCGCTGCCTGAAGACCTGAAGACGATGGCTCGATCAATGTGGGACTTCTGGGGCCGATACCGATGATCCCTTACTGGATAAATCAGCAGATAACTTTCTTTGCTCTTTGTGAAATACTTAAATGTAATATACTTGCTTTATTTGTAATCTATATGGCGCCCTCTGCTGGTGACAGAATTGTAATATCGGCCATAAAATTATCCAAAGCCGATATTGACGTAGTGGCTCTTTCATCAGTCGAGCTTTAACTGCAAACCGTCCAATAACAAGAGGAACCTTAACGACACAACGTTGGCTGACAATTACTGGTAAAAAAAATAATAAAAAAGAGCCAATGCAGCAAACGTCCGGTTTAGGTAGCCAAACAGACAATTTCAGACTTTTATTTAGGAGTTACGAGACAACCAACGTGTTCTCTGATAGGTTGAGCTAACGTCCCTTTAGCCTTCCCATCGGAGCGAATGCTAACTCGAGAAAAGACGTTGAATGTTTGTATTTCTTAGAAGCGAGAGGCTGCAGGATGCAAACATTCCCCAGCAACGCTTATCTGAAGAAACCTTAACAGGGTACCTTTAAGTGAGCGCCACCTGCTGAGCACGTGGTCTGAATGTGATGTCGGTCGACTAGTGTGAAATCTGAAAACGTCTGGAGGACCGGGGCATGCTGGAGAACGGGGAAGGGGGACACACACCATTCGGAAAACCTCTTTGTTTTTCGACACAACAGCGCTGTAGATTGTTGCATCACATCCCGTTCGGCGGTTATTCCCATGGTGGAGAGCAGGAGACGCCACGGGAATAGAAGTTGTGCAAAACACACACAGAGAACACGAGGACAGTAAGTTCAGGCATGCTGGAGTCATCGGGGAAAATAAGAAACAGGAACAAAATGCCTTGCAATGATGTTTTAATGGAATTTTGAAAGATAACCTAGTGTGAACCATTTATCATTTATGAACACGTCTAGTGTAGAATTGTTTCAAATTCAAGATAGTACACAGTCTTAATGTTAGTTAAACATGCAATATACTGTTGAAATAGTAAAGCAAACACCCACTAGGAGAAGGTTGGAGTGAGTGTAAAGCTCTGAGAGTGTCGCAGGGTGTCATCACAAAGAAAAGGCTACGGTCTGTTCTTGAACACAGATGATCAGCTAACTGAGGCTTGAAGCTTCGCCACTTAACAAACCAAAAGCCTGACACACATACTGTACTCGACTGCACGTTTATATACCTGAACAACTTATGCAAAGAGCGAGGAACCTTCTTGAAGCACACATTAAAAAAAAAAACTTCACCAACTGCAATCTAGTTCTCCCAGTAACTACATCCAACGGATCCGCCCGGCGCCCCCCAAACAAGCCGTGTTAATATCTAGCCTTTTATTTTTCAGAGCTAAAAGAAAAAGAGCTTTTCTACTATCGCTATGGTGCTGCTGAACATGAAGCGTTGTGTACACAGGGTAGGGAGGACCAGAAAAAAACAAAACAAAAAAACAACAACAAATAAGCAGATACAAAAAAACAAAACAAAAAAAAAAAAGATCATTGACATTTGTTCGGTAAAAACAGTAGGATAAATACACAATGAGTCCATTTCAATCCATCTGTGTTTTTTTTTTTTTTCTTGGTTTAAAAGCTCAGTCACATCGGACCAATCAGTCACTACCCCGCGAGGGGCGACAGGATATGCAGTGTTACTTAAAAAGAACATCCTACTAGAAAATGGTAGTAACTATTGTACATAAAGGAGTTTAAGCCAAACACTCGTCACCACGACCAGAACAGTATGAAAGAGGGAGGCTTCAATTCAAAATTGCTACAGTCAGTTTTTTATCCATCTCCTTTGTTCATTTTTTTTTTTTTTTTTTTAAATCTTTTCCTACAATCTTGCTCTCCTTTTTTTTTTTTTTTTTGTTTCTCCTCTAATCCGTCTAACCCAACCGGAGAGAAAACAAATAACAGGTAAAGGGGGAGGGTTGCGGGGAAAAGGTGCATTCCAGGGGGTAATAGGAGGGACTTATACGTTACCTGCCAGAAAACTATCAGTCTTATCACATATGGTGGAGTAGTACGGTGGCTGGCTGTCGCTGGGGTCTCCGGAGTCGTCGGCCCCGAGGTGGCGACTGGGCTCCAACGGATCCACCTCCTCCAGGTGATCTACTGCAACCTTCCCCCCGAACATGTAGTGGTGCTCGTCTAGACTGGGCGCGTGGCCCAAAGGCATCAGGTCCACAGGTCTGTCCAGCAGGTCGTCTGCCTGGGCGGCGGCAGCGGCCGATGGCAGCGTCAGCTCCTTGATGAGGGAGGGGTCTTTGGCCTCCTCGGGCAGCTGCTCCTCGTTCTCCAGGGAGAAGATCCCGGGACTCTTCCCGCAGCTCTCGGCCATGGAGTGAGCGTTTGAGTTGGACGTGGTGCAGTCGAAGCCGTAAGACGCCACGGAGTTGGCGGACTGCGGGGTCGCCCCGCCTCCATCCTCTTCGCCCTCTGCGACTGCCGTGTCTGCGGATTCCTCGTCCTCGTCCAGAGCCGGCAGACTGCGAGCGGGAGGCGGGCTCTCGAATCCAGCGCTCTCATCCATCATGGCCGGAGCGTCCGGGTCGTTGATTTGCATTTCGCCCTCCGTGTCGCTGGCCTCGTCTCCTGAAGTGGAAGGGGAGGACGGGGCGGAGGCTGGAGCGGTCGGCGGGCCCGTTCCGAGGACTTCATCGGCGGGGAGTGTCTCCGCCTCTTCCTCTTCTCCATCCCCTTTCTCCAGGTGAATACCAAGGTCCTGCTCCATGTCGGGCTGGACCGAAGCAGGCACGGGGGTCTGCTGCTTGTCAGAGCGAGACTCCACCCCGGAGCTGCTGTCGTAGTCCCTGAGATCCTCTGGAGTGCTGGTCTCACTGCCGCTGTGGGCAGCAGGAGCGCCGGCACTCAGAGCGCCAGGCTGGGACAAATCCACGGCCGGAGCGGCGAACAGATCCTCGTCCTGCTCGGAGCTCTTCGCCTCGTCGCGAGGAGCAAAGGACGGGGAGCCGCTGTCCAAACGTGTCTGAGCAGGAGACAGGGTTGGAGTTTCGGATTCGGCGGCGCCGTGGTCAGAAATGGGGCTGGGGGAGGACACAGACAGCAGAGAGGCTGGTTGAGTCCAGGACCCAGAGAAGGGGTTGGTCTGGTCCCAGGAGGAGGAGGCGGCGGCGGGGGGGACACAGGGTGCAGCACCTGATCGATTAAGGTTGTCTAAACGCTCCTCCTCATTGAAGTCATCTTCATCCACGATCCCACAGCTCTCCATCACCCCTTCACTGTGCATCTCCACATCCTCGTCCTCCTCCTCCTCCTCTTCATCTTTCTGCTGAAACACTTTCTGCTGCTCCTCTACTCTCTCCGAACTCAAGTCCATGTCGTCCACCCGCTCGTCCTCTTCATCCTCGTCTTCCTCCTCTTCATTCGCCAGGGTTTCCACGTTGGGAGAGCCCATGAGGTTCCCGTCTCCCTCCGAGCCCCGGAGGCTGGAGTCCACCAGGGCGTCGGAGCTCTGGGTGCCCTCCAGCAGGGCGGTGTGCTGGGTGCTGCTGAGCTCGGAGATCTCGTGCTGCCGGCTGCTGGTGCAGCTGCTCACGTCCTCCGAGTCCATTCCAGACAGCAGGTCGTCGCCGTGCCAACCGGCGGAGCCGCCGAACGCCGAGGAGCGGACCTGGAACTCCTCCGAGGGCTGAGACGTGCTCATTTCAGTGATCATGGAGGAAGGCAGGTGTCCCAGTCTCCTCTGCTCCTCGTCTTCATCCTCCTCCTCATCCTCATCGTCCTCATTTATCTCCTCATCAGCCTTCTCCACGGCCTCCTCCCTCTCATGGGGGGACATCAGGTCCCCGGAGGAGAAATCCACCCTGAGCGGGGCGCTTAAAGACTGTGGCTGCGCCGCCATGCTGAAAGGCTCTGCAGGAGGAGGAGCGCTGGAAGAAGGCATCAACAGCACCTCCTCCTTCTCCTCCTCCTCCTCCTCGCTCGACTCCTGCCGCTCTTCTGTTTGGAAGTCCATCATGTTGACCAGACTCTGGGGAGCAAAGTCAGCTGCAGCGTGGGACGGGCTCTTGTCCCAGGGATCAGACTGGACATGCATGTCCAGCAGAGAGGAGGCGCTCTGTGGCTCTCGAGCAGGAGAAACCGGGCCCGGTGGGGAGCAGGGAGGAGACATGACCGTCGTTCCCAGGGACTGAACCGAGCTGTTGACACTCTCCTCGAATTTAAAGTCCATCTGGACCGGCAGCTGAATGTCGGAGGCTTGTTCAGGGAGCAGTTTAGCCTCTGACAGCTGAGACAGATCTTCTAGGGGGGACAGTTCTCTCACAGGTTCTGGTGTTGGTTCACGGATCGCTGCCGGTTCTTGAATCGGTTCTGGTTGTATTGTTTCTGACTCTGGTGCAGTGATTGGTTCAGCGGTTTTTTCTTCAGTCTGGCTGCTCATCAGCTCAGGAGCTTCTCCAGCAGACGGCTTCAGAGGGACCTCTGCATGTGGTTCTGGTTCCTCCGGGCTGGCAATGACAGCGGCTGCTGTAGCGATAGCGGCTGCGGCGGCTACAGCAGCGGCAGCTTCTTTCCCTGGTTCTGCTGCTGCAGCTTCTTTTCCTGGTTCTGCTGCTGCAGCTTCTTTTCCTGGTTCTGCTGCTACAGCTTTCGGGCCACGTTTGACAGGAGTCGGCGTGCTGCTGCCCACGGCTTTCTTGGGACTGGAGGTCTTGGGTTTGGAGGCGGGGGTCTTGGAAGGTGTGGGCTTGCTGTCTTGTGTCTTGGGGCGGCTTGGTGTCCCGGTAGGCTTTTTAGCAGCGGCGTCTGATTTCGATGCCGATTTGGGAGCGTCGGGTTTAGCCGACTTTGATGCAGGAGATGGGCGGGACAGGGGGGAGTCTGCGGGCTTCTTGGCCGTTGAAGTGGCGGATTTGGTGACATCTGTGAGGAAACATCACAGGAAGAGGTGAAACAATGAGTAAGTCGACTTCATTCATTTAAAGGAACAGCAAAACATGGAAGCATAACGTCCCAACAAACTGACCAATAAAACACACTGAATTCTGTCCTGCACCTTTTTTGACGGGGGTGGTGGTTCTCGATGTGAGTGATGCTGGAGGTTTGCCACCAGGGGGCGCAGTGGAGGTTGGTTTGGAGGCAGCAGGCTTGGCAGCGGTGGTTTTCGGGGCGGCGGGTTTGGATGTAGCTGAGACGGAGCTCTTGGTCGTGCTGGTCGTCGGGGGCCGGCTCGAGCCTGTGGCGGGGCGAGGCGACGCTGACGAGCCCGGCGCAGGCCTGGTGGACACGAGAAGACGAATCAAGTCAGGAAATGCTTTAAAAGATCTGGGTCACAGGAACAAACCGTCCTTTTAACCACGATTGATTTCACACTGGTGTACTGTCGTCTCACTTATAATTTAACAACCCTCACTCTGAACATAACCACACGGTATATCATGGCGGTTCCCTTCATTTTAATAATAATCTAAGATAAGCGATAAGGATTGAAGCGTTTGGTCGTGGTTGGCCAGAGAAGAAGAGTCTCAAGATGGTTTTGACAAGGAGCCAAAAACCCTGAAATGTCACATGTAAATAAATCACTTCTCCTGCCAGAGGGCGCACGATGACGATGATGATGATGATGATGATGATGAGGATGAGGATGCAGGGAGTCTAGTGAAGCGTATAACAGCGTAGATATTGGGGCAAAACATCCATCGGGCCTGATCAAATAAAACTCAACTGCAACAACAGCTCAGCCTCCCATGTCCCCGTGACTAACTCCCCCGAGGGCGCGTGAAGCAAAGCAGTGTGGGAGGTGAATCACAGCCGACCCCGGAGAGGCAGCCCGGCCTGGGTCTAACCTGCCCTTCATGCCTCGTCTTGGGGCGGTGTGTGCATCAGCCCGCCCCGCTCTGGTGGCCTGCCGGGCCTGGAGGTCGGCTTCTCTGTCACGTCTGAGAGAAGTAACCTACATCTAATAGTCCTGCCGTCTCCTGGGCCCGAGCCACACTAACCGCCTGATTCTAAAAAAAGAATTGAGCTTTCGCTGGCAGAAAGAGAACAGGGAGGCAGAGAGAGAGAGAGAGAGAAGGTGGCTGGGTCCACGTTAATCTTTTATGCTGAAAGGAGGACAGGAATAACTCCTTCAGCTGGAGCCTGGAGCTGTGTTTAAAGAAGACTCATTGTGTAAGGGCGAAGAAGCCGACCTGGCTGATGGAACGGAACAGAGTTCAGGTGAACAAATAAGATTACAGGCGGAGAGCAGCCGAGGTGTGGCCACGTCAAAAGTTCAAACCCGTTTTCAGACTTGATCCACATTAAATGTGTCTTTGGGCGAGTGAAAGGTAGCTGCATGTCCATGCAGGCTTCAGTCTCACTGTCTTCCTGTCAGCACGACTCATCACCGCACGCTCCACTCATTTAGTCTGGAATTACCTCTCAGCCAATTCTTAATATTTAATGTTTACACTGTACAGAGAGAGTCTACCAGAGTTACATTCTCTGTGTGTGTGTGTAGAAATCGAAATCGAAAATGCCCCGCCCCTTTTTTTATTAAGTGACTTAATGGAAGTGAATCTGAGCAGATAATAAAATCTCTTCTTCGTGCTCTTTACGAGGACACGCCCACATTGAAGCTTCACTTCTGGAATCTGTGAGTGACATGTTAAGATTTTAATCCGAACATTGTCCTGCAGTGAAGAAGATGTTAAGAGGTGTAGAGAGAGAGAGAGAGAGAGAGAGAGAGAGAGAGAGAGAGAGAGAGAGAGAGAGAGAGACAGAGAGAGAGAGAGACACAGAGAGAGAGAGAGACACAGAGAGAGAGAGAGAGAGAGAGAGAGAGAGACACACAGAGAGAGAGAGAGAGAGAGAGAGAGAGAGAGAGAGAGAGAGACAGAGAGACACACAGAGAGAGAGAGAGAGAGACAGAGAGACACAGAGAGAGAGAGAGAGAGAGACACAGAGAGAGAGAGAGACACAGAGAGACACACAGAGAGAGAGAGACACAGAGAGAGAGAGAGAGAGAGAGAGAGAGAGACACAGAGAGACACACAGAGAGAGAGAGACACAGAGAGAGAGAGAGAGAGAGAGAGAGAGAGAGAGAGAGAGAGAGTCGGTGCTGCATGAATTCAAGAGGGAAAGAAAAGAAAGGCAGAATAGAAGAGAATTAGAAAGTTAGTCGCTCTTTGGAGATGCTGCGGGCAGATTAGGAGAGAGCATTCACTCAAATCTGTGCGATGAAAGGAATGTGGATAATCCCAAAAGGCAGGCTGACGTTAGAGAGAGCTGCAGAGGAGGAGGAGGGTGATAACACATGATCTCATATCAGTGTCTTCGTCTTGCTTATTAAAGAGGAAGCTCTGCACGCTGGGATCCTGCTACAGTGTTAGAGAGAGACGATCTGTTTGACAACACTGACACTACTGATCTAAAGCCTTCATTTATTCCCTGATTACGCTCGCTGTCAGCTGACAGGAAATGATGCTTCATTAAATCTGAATGTGACGCTTGTAGCTGGAATGTTTGTATATTTTAAGCTAACTTTTCTGGAAGGAAAAAAAAAAAAAAAAAAACAATAAGTAGATGAAATGTGGGTTAAAAGCAAATGTTGAACAGACAGCCCAGAAGTGTAGTGGAGCCGAACAATCAGATGACGGTTAGTCGCTACAGGCAACTGAGGCATCCAGCAAAAATATTTAAAGTTGGCCTAACGTGCCCGAGGGGTCACAGATAACATTTAAGCTTTACTGCATCTCCACGCCTCCTCCATCGCAGAGCAGAGAGGCTCACTGTGTGTACAAACACGCAGAGTCGGGCTGTGATTTAAATAATGAGATGTTTTGTGCAGGGGGGGGGGGGGGGGGGGGGGGGGGGGGGGGGGGGGATGACCTCCCTGCTCTCTGAACAGGCAGCAGATTAAAGATGATGTCGTGTTAATTAAAGAGCATAAATATGAAGGCAGGGTGGGCCGACACGAGCAGAGCCCTCCTCTCTCTGCCGGCTGCATCTTTAACGTTTGGGGGGAATAAAAGTGGAAAGGACAAAAGAAGGTCAAACTGTCAGTAGGGCGACCTTCGAGGACCGGACCAAATATAAAAGAGCCTGAGTGAGTATATCACTGGTATCCCTGCAGCACACCCACAAACACACCCTTCCACACTGAAACCTTTGTCTCACACTCAAACATGTACGCCTCCGTCTGTCTGTCACTTTACGCCCTCCCTCCTCCTTCGGTTTCATTTCCATTAAGTCCATTTGATAATTGGCTCTGCAGCTATAAAATCACAGCGGAGAAAAGACCGCATCACGGAGCCGCCGGCCACACCCACGGCAGAAGATTTAGAGCCTGCGCAACATGTCGTCTGCATCACGCTGGAACATGAGCGGCGTCTGAGACACACACACACACACACACACACACACACCAGGGCAGGACCATTACATCAGCTGTAATTAGTTAGATCATGAGGAGGGTGGCACTCAAGTCACCGCAGTAAAAAAAAAGCCCGGTCCCCGAGAGGCCATCAACAAGGACAACAGCGTGACTGATGGGAAAACATGAGTGGCAGGGAGGAGAGAGAGACGAACACCTGACCGCCTCTCTTCCTTCTGTGGACTCTTCCTCCGTCCTTCGCTCTACTATCATGCAACACTCCCCTCAGCTTCACACAGAGACACACTCTGCTTCTTCTTCCTGACTCGGCCCCCCCGCCTCCTTCTCGCTCACTCTGCACGCACAGCCTTCACACTCGGTGTACCTCCGGCAGCAGTGATGGGAGCTCAGCGGGGGACACATGACTTATTCAGCCACACGGCGCCTATACTTCCACTGCCACCATTTTTGTTTCACACCACTCTGCTGAATGTGTAGACAGCAGGAGGAAGCAGCAGTAGCAGCTCAGCGGCACGTGCTGCCTGAACCACGTGTTCGGCTCACCGCACGTACGCCTCCCCCCCTCCCCCTTTTTTACCTCCACATCATACTGAGGAACACGGCAGCAGAAGAACACATGCTCTGCATCCTAACTACACGCCTGCTCTGATCTTACTATGCATGTGAGCAGGTCATACATGCACACATCCAAGCACCTATATAAGAGCTGCAGACAGAGCGGGCAGTTTGCATGCTGCACAGCCGGGCCGTGTTATCAATGCATCACCGGACTCAAATCATCCGCACAGCTGGAGAGAGAGAAGAAGAAGAAGAACACGTAGAGTCGGTAAACGTCACAGCACGCAGAGACATCCTGTTCAAACAACATGGAAGGATTTACACTTTGTCCACTTCGCCGACTAATCAGGCTCAAACATTCACAGTCACACAAGCTGCTCGCTGTGGGCAATCGGCTTCACACACACACACACACACACACACACACACACACACACACACACACACACACACACACACACACACACACACACACACACACACACACACACACACACACACACACACACACACACACAAACTTACACACACACACAAACAAACAAAAACACACACAAACAAACACACACACACACCTACACCTATACACACACCTACACAAACACACACACACACACCTACACACACACACACACAAACAAACACACACACAAACTTACACACACACACACCTACACCTATACACACACCTACACAAACACACACACACACACCTACACACACACACACACAAACAAACACACACACAAACTTACACACACACAAACAAACAAAAACACACACAAACAAACACACACACACCTACACCTATACACACACCTACACAAACACACACACACACAAACACACACACACACACACACACACACACACACACACACACACACACACACACACACACACACACACACACACACACACACACACACACACACACACACACACACAAACAAACACACACACAAACTTACACACACACCTACACACACAAACAAACAAAAACACACAAACAAACACACACACACCTACACCTATACACACACACACACACACACACAAACAAACACAAACACACCTACACCTATACACACACCTACACAAACACACACACACACACACACTATAACTTCACGTATGATCAATAAAGTGAAGCCAGTTTAATTCTATTTGTTTTTACTGATATTCAGATTAACTGGCTGAACGTGACTGAGATGAGAGGCGGAGCCTGTAGACATCTGTGTGATGTCACTGAGTGAACGCCACTTTCTTTGTCTCATAACTGGAACCTGCTGCAGATGGAATTAAATCAATCGGGCCTTGGAGGAACACTGAGTGAATTGGGAGAGCCGCTGCAGGCACGTGTGTGTGTGTGTGTGTGTGTGTGTGTGTGTGTGTGTGTGTGTGTGTGTGTGTGTGTCCACTCTGCTGATAGCAGCGCTGAAGTCAGGACGGAGTGAAGCAGCAGAAGGACGAAATCTAATTAAAGCCAAAATGTGAGGGCCTGTCAAAGCAGATCACACACACACACACACACACACACACACACACACACACACACACACACACACACACACACACACACACACACACACTTAAAGTATGCCCAGAAGGGTACATGGTGCTGTCAGAGGAGCCCATCGTCAGGTTGAAGCTCGTGGGGATCCATATGTAGATCTACTGCTGCTCCGACATTTACAGCTGACACATCAGAAACACAAAGTCCTGCATCTGATGTTCAACACGCTCTCACACACACACTCTCACACACACACACGCTCTCATACACACACTCTCACACACACACACACACACTCTCACACACACACAGGCGTCCGCCGGCTCTCAGCTCGTCAGTGTAAAGAGAGGAGAGCCGAGTCGGAGGAGACTGACTGGGAATGACGAGAGCGGTTCATCCACAACGAAATGAGAACGTGTGGTGGAACAATCAGAATCACGTTATTCATCTCAATGATTCAAAATCCATCCGAAACATCCAAGATGGATGTTTTCCTACTTCCTGTCATCTTCCATGTTCAGAGCAGGACGAACCCGCTGCTCTGTGCGTTCCTCAGTGTCTGCAGGTAGGACTTCCTGTCCGGTGTACGGAGCAGGAAGACGTTCTTAATCTGACTCAACACTGGCTCTAATGAAAGTGTGAATGTGTGAACAGTGATCTAACAGAGTTGGGATTCATTAGCTGAGTGGAACATGACGAGCGACATGACCACAGCTCATAGAGGTTACACAAAGACCGCTCTGTGCTCAAGTGGCGATTATAAACATGCCGAGGTTAATTCTTTTTAATGAGACGTTTGCACATCAACCATTAAAGCTGTAATCTGGGTGTAATCTCAACAATCCAGCTGCTGCTGCTGCTGCTGCAGGCACATGGAGAGTGGAGGAGGCCGGGCACCTGACACACCTTTCTGTCAGGTGGAAGAGGGGTTTGTGATGTCATGACGGTGACGCATCACGTCATGCAGCAGAGCGCCCGAGGACAAAAGAGGCTTTTGCTCTAACAAGCTAAAGAAAAACAAACGAAAGGGAAAGGAAGGCGTGTTAGGAACACTAAACAGCTCACAGAGGGTTTTTATCTGATCAGGATCATACAAAGGCCTCCTTCAGCCTCCTCGCCGGCTCCATCAGCAAACAACCTCAGGACCCGACGTGGAGACTCAGGTGAAGAACACATGCTGAGACTCCATCCGAAGAAGAATTTAAAAACATTCGATTCCTCTCCGCAGCTCTCCCTCTCTCCGAACCGCACTCCTTCCCAAACGTATAAATAATGCTGCTCTACGCCGAGGCGTTCCTCCCAGGCCTGTTCTGACATTGGCTGCTCGCTGGCCTACTTACAGCCGGCCCTCCGAAGCTTCGATGAGGAGGATCATTGTCTGTCTTCTTTGAACCCGACGCCAAACGGAGCCTTTTGAACTAACAGCTTCTCGCTGGCACTGAGGAGCTTTATAACGCTGAACTTAATCATTCTAATGTATTCGTCACTTCCTGCAGATTTGATCCCACTTCATCTTTATAAAAGAAGAAGCTCGATGGACGTCTGGGAGGAGGAGTGAGGCGGATGTGACACCTACCTGGTCGTCTTGGTAACGGCGGGCTTGGGTGAAGCCGAGGAGCCGGGCTTGCCGGGAGCTGCAGAGGCGAGCTTGGGAGCTGGAGTGGATCACAGGAAGAGAAAGTTTAGAGAGGGATGTAGGTCAGGCAGATGCACGTCTCACACAGTATGTCAGGAGGATGTAGGGCGAATGCATGTGTGGATGAGCAGCCACTCTAGCGTGTTACATGTATGTGCTGAATCCATCCTATGTGCATGTCATCCCATTCCTCTGAACACTCCTCATTACAGCCGGAGCTGTGAAAACATTTCATGCTTCACTCACTGACCTCCACTCGTTGTCTCATGATGACATTTTCACCCACCTGGAGGCTTCTTGGCAGCAGCCGGCGTGCTGCCGGTTTTCACACCGTTAGCGGTCGTGGATGGCGTCCTCTTTGCTGCTGCTGTTGTTGTTCCGGTCACCGGCTTTGCACCGTTGGTGGCCGGCGCGGCGCCCGTGGCTTTCTTCTCGCCCACTTTGCTCTTAGGTGCTGGAGCTGTTGTTGTGCTCGTTGGTTTTTTGAGGGGAGCTGGGGTGGGCGTGGTCTTTTTGACTGCTGCAGGGGGGGCCTTCTTCGCCACTCCATTGGTCTGAGGTTTGGACACGCCATTTGACAGACGGCTCTGTGGCGTGCTGGTCCGTGAGCCGGGAGTGGTCTTGGCTGGGTTGTTGGTTCCAGGTTTTGCCTTGGGCGTGGTCTTGTTGGCAGTTTTAGCTTTTGGGTCTCCTGCAGTCTTGCTGCTGGTCTTGGCAGCTGGGGTGTCCTTGGCCTTGTCTGGCTGTGGTTCCACCTGGCCCGTCTCTGCGGCAGGCTGCTGTGGCTCCTCCCCCTCTGCTGGACTGGCTGCCTGGTTGGGTTCCTGTCCCGCGGCAGGTGCTGCCTCGTTCATTGGATTAGATTCCAATGTTTCCATTGGCTCCAGCGCTGCCGTGGTAACCCCATCCGGCTTCATCTCCCCTTGAGTGGTCGTGGTCCGTCTCTGCAGGGGCAGGGCTGGTTTACGTCGATCTCACAGGATGGCCACAGGTCTACAGGATCTCTGGAGGCGGGTAGGTCTGGTCTGGAGAGAGAAAAAGTAAAACACAGTCAGTCAAACAGCAAGATCAGACATGACGAGCAGTCTGCTGTCTGTCCAATCAGAGCTCAAAGCAGCCAGGAATGTTGTGAGCTCTGAGACTAAGAGATAAAAGATTCAACGACTAACTCCCTACAGCATCGTGCGCACACACACACACACACACACACACACACACACACAGACACACACACACACACACACACACACACACACACACACACACACACACACACACACACACACACACACACACACACACACACACACACACACACACACACACACACACACACACACACACACACACACACACACACACACACACACACAGAGATATTTGTGTGCGGGTGTCGAAGAGTTAAAGATCAAACTGGAGGGAAGCTTGCACATAAAAGGATGAACACATTTTAAGAGCACTTGATGAATGCACGCTCTGAGGGGAGGACAGAAGGAAAAAAAAACCTTCAGTTGTTTCTGTGCTGATCTCCGTGCCGGGGCAAAAAGATCCCCACCGGGGCATTTAAAAGCTCAGGGACACATTTGGCCGGTGTCGCTGCGACGGGTTGGAACAAAATGTCTTCAGAATCACGACGTCCCCAGGGATAGCACAGCTCAGGGAGTGCGTGCACATTAATGCTAACACACGTATGTGAAGTAAAAAGTTGCACCTGTAATGATGTAAAGACACACATGGAAGAGGAATGGGAGGTAGCCCGCTTCATGAAATGAGTCCAAACGGCTATAAAAAGAAACGCAGGGTGAGGTGGGGGAAAAAAGGCTGGAACGTGTTTGTAAAGTGGGTCAAGGCAAACGTACAATAACGACAGAGTCGGGAAGACAGTTTGACTCAGAGGCCACAAACTGAGCAGTCAGAGACATGAGGACGAGAAGTGGGACATGGAGCATATGAGGCCTGCTAAGGGCAACCGTCTGTAAAGTGGGCTGTCACATAATATCTGCATCAATATTTGACAAATGTCTCCAAGTTTGTTTCCGCCGTGACTCTGAAAACGGAAGGATGGGAGGGTTAAAAGATAGCTTTTTACACGTTAGAGGGAGGCGGCGAGGAGGAGGAGGAGGAGGAGGCAGCAGGAAACTGGCTTGTCAGAGTTTATAAACAGAGCGAGGAGCCGACTGTGCAGGACGAGGAGGCGGCTTGGCTCGGGGAGCATGGGAACAGTGAGAGGAGGAGGTGGGACAAAGGAGACAGGAAAAAAACAAGACATAAAATGAGCTCACTATTGGCTGAAGTTTTCTGGTATAACTCTTAAAATCCAGACATCACTAGTCATCCCACTTTCCACTGACCTTAGCTTGGATGCACACACACACACACACACACACACACACACACACACTCACTGTCCTATTTCTAGAGGGACACACATCATCTTTACGCTGCTGGAAAACATGTCTGCACTCTCCTCTTTCCCTCTTTACTCATCTTCTAAACTTTAACCCTTACATGCCCAAAAGGCCGTCTTTCATTCTCCACTGCTCCTCTCTTCTTCTTCTTCTTCTTCTTCGCCTTTCTTCTCCCCCTCCACTACCAGCCCCCTTCATCCCTCTGTTCTCTGTTTGCCATTGCACAGATGGCCGGAGCAGCTGAGCGAGGGCCGGAGGGGGGAAAAGAAGAAGAGAGAGAAACTGAGAGGGAAATAACCATGTATCCCAAACAACACACAAGACCGGATACACTCAGCCGATGCAACAGGCTGCAAGCGAAAACATGCAGAGCGAGTCAGAGAGAGAGGGAGGGAGAGAGAGAGAGAGAGAGAGAGAGAGGGAGGGAGGGAGAGAGAGAGAGAGAGAGAGAGAGAGAGAGAGAGCGGTGGCGGGTAGCAATTTGTTGCCGCACCCTTCAGTGACACGAGGTTTTTAAATGCCAGCGATGCTGAAAATGTAAACGGTTCTGTTTAATTCTTTTTCTACCCACGACCTGTCACAGCTTTAAGGGGAGAGAGAGAGAGAGAGAGAGAGAGAGAGAGAGAGAGAGAGAGAGAGAGAGAGAGAGAGAGAGAGAGAGAGAGAGAGCAGACACTGGAGGAAGTGAAAAACAAATACAATCATTCGTTCATTAATTCATCCTCACACGGTAACTTTAAGGTTTTAGGAGGGATCGACCTCACACCCAGGTCAGCCACCTTGAAGGATACTTTAAAGGTTGCATCCTTCCTGGATGCATCAGAGGTGTGTGTAAGTGTGTAAGTGTGTAAGTGTGACACAGCATCATAGAGAATCTGATAATATAAAGCGTCATGAGCGCCGTGATGATCATCTGGCAGATTTACAGGCAAAACAACGTTCAGCTGAGGCTCACTGTGCTGAAGTGACGGTGGTTTAAAATGACGGCTCTGAAACGTGGATGTCGAGTCAGGTTACAGTCCTGTTGCCCTCACACACACACACACACACACACACACACACACATCTGCACACAAGCTGAAAAATGACCCTGATGTGATCAGAGCTGGGAGCAGATCACGTTAAGTTATTCTTAATGAGCTGCAGCACATAAACATTAACACACCGATGTTCAGATAGAACGACGGTGACCTGAGTCGACCCGGCCACGAACCAGGAAACATGTCCGATTGCAATTCTCCTCTTTCACACTCTCATGTTACAGATTCCCACAGCAGACTGAAGCATCTGGCCGACAGACAATTTCACTGTTCCTCTCCAAAGTTCCTCACACTGTCTGTGTGTGTGTGTGTGTGTGTGTGTGTGTGTGTAAATCCAGATTGCACGGCTACAACATGCAGACAGCTGTGACGTGAGATAGCACATCTCTGCTGCTCGTCATCGCAGCCGTCAGTCAGCGGTCTGAGTGTAAACAAGACGAGAAACCACAACCAGAACGTCCTTTTTATCTCCACTCCCCAGAAACAGGAGGAGACAAATCCCCCCCCCCCCCCCCCCCCCCCGCTAACGCCTTACACCCAATTAATCCATTACTTTGGGTTGCTAAGGCTTTAAACAAACATGTCATTGTTGCTTCTGTATCAACACATTAACGCTGTAGCAGGTTTTTAATGAGATGTAATTTAATAGAAGAGATGATGAATGAGTGAGTTTTTGGGGCAGAATCCAGATATCCAGAATTTGATTTGTGTTTGTCGTTTATCTCACCTAAAAATGTTCTTTGAGTCAAGAACACAAAACGCCACGATGTGGAAGTGTGTGCGAGGAACAGAAAGCAGAAGACAGAAGCAGGAAAGCAGAACATCATTTCTGCAAACGGCGAGCGTGTGGACACGTCGATGGTTTCAGTTTACCAGGCTGGAACTTGATTCTATGTTTCCTCAATTTGGGATCGAAATCATGAAAGGGGCACCGGGGGCCTAGTGGTTAGGTTACACCCCTACAGCAGCGACTGTCGTGGTCAGACGGCCTGGGTTCAAGTCTGATCTGTGGTCATAACTATCGCTCACATTACATTATCGTCTACACAGGGACGCTGAACACACCTAAATATTCTTTGATGGGTTTTTGGTGCACGCACTCGGCTACCTGCACGCCATACATCTAAATATGTTTATTGTAAATTAAGTTCTTCAGGGTCTTATATGCGTTTAGAACATCTAATAAAAATCCATCCTGTCAAGGTAGAACGAAATGTTCAAACCACGAGGGACAGAGTGTATTCAATGACCCGATACATAATGGTTTATGAGTGAGTGCGTATTTCCAGCAGCTGATTCCACACAGATGGTCGAGTCAGCCACATCAGGTCCAACACTTAGGAAAAGTGGAATGTGCGATCTGTCATGGTCGTGAAACGGTTTCATCTGAGGAGGATTCCCACACCAGGCTGCCAGTCAGCGTTCCTGACCGGCTGCGGCCCGGACACAAAGGATGTGAAAGACAATAACTTCCTCAGGCTGCAGTTGTTGAACTCAGTGTTCAGCTGTGAAAAGGTTTGGGAGGAGGAGGGGCCTATCGCCCCGGCGTTCTTCAGGTTTGGCAGATCATCAACTTTAAAAATTCTCAATGTATTGACGTGGCTGAAAATGTGTTTGTTGTTGGCCTTCACAAAGTGTCCAAGTCATGCGGCTGCAGCTTCCAAGGCGTCCCACTCCGAATTCTCTGCGAGAACTGAAGAGTCACCGAGAACAAAGAACGGCCACAAAAACACCGAAAGAAAAACAGCCGACAACAATCAGAGCACGGCTGAGTCCATCCTCTCACAGATTACAGTCTTTGTTCCTACTGGATTAAATGACATCGTTTGTTTCTCACAGCTGGTAAAAAAGCAGAAAAACATGTAAATTAAATGATCTTATATTGCTGTTAAATACACGATACGAGTCGCCTCAGTCTACACTTTCTGTGCAGCTCTTCTGTTTTCACTCTGCTCTCCTCCTGACAACACAAGTTAAGCTCTCATGGTGCAGCTTGCAATACACAATGAATGGAGGAGATATTTCAGGTCGCTTGCCATGTCTGATGGTGCACTCGCAGGAATAGTGATGCTTTGGTTTAGATTGTACACAGGTATATATAATGCTTGGAGGTGAGAGCAGTGTGTTTCATTTCTGTTGTTGTTATTGTTCTAAGTCTGGACATACAGTAAGCTAATAATGTGCAGGCTACCTCTGCAAAGTGAGATTATCCTCCCGGGCATCATCCCTACTTAATACCCACTCTGGGATGTAAACAAACCCTGTGTGTGTGTGTGTGTCTCTGAAACACAGCAGCGTTGGTGCCTATACTGTCAATAACTGGAAGGCTTCCAACTCTGCTGAGGGATCTGACGCTTTTCTCACTGTCTAGACACAAACACGCCGCTCCTGAATAATCAGGTCATCGGCATATTTTAACAGAAAAACTGCTAATTTGACCCCCTTTTTCCACGTCGACTACAAGCTAGCATTGTGTGTGTTTAGAATCCAGCAGCGCTCACACGTTTAAAGGCCGTCTGTGAATCATTATGCAGATGAAACAGTGAAGCTGCACTGAGGGTTATTAAGCTAAATGTTGATGTCAAATCTGCTTAAAGGCTGCGGCGTGCGCTCACGTCTCGTCACTGTCGGTTATAAAACGCAGGAGGCTCCTCGCCTCCTCGACACAAAGACCGAAATCAAAGTGCTCTCTCGCTCGCTCGCTCTCTCTCTCTCTCTCACTTTAACCAACCAACCGTCTAAAAACATGCATGAATCTCTGCTAAAGAGCCAGCTCTGCTTCCACAGTACACAACTGTGTGCACACACGTGTGCATGCAGAGCCGTCTTCTATCCCCGGGGCCTACTCTAAATAGTCGTCAAAGCGAGGCATTGTGGGGAAGGGAGGCAGCGACGGAGGCGGGGGGGGGGGGGGGGGGGTCGTCGGCCGAGGGACGGTAGAAACGACGCAAAAAGAAAGTCACCCCTCCGCTGATACTGAAATGAATCTTTGTAGGATGACTGATGACAGGACAAACACTCAGAAGGTGGTTTGAGCGAAGACGATGCTGGAAGGTCTTGCCTGGTGTTTCGAAGGCGTTTTTAATGAGCATTCGGCGGCCTCTGACCCCGTCATTGACCTGCTTTTATCTCCACGAGCAGGAAGCAGAAACACTGAACTGCTGGGTTTGCTCTTTGACACGTCTAATGAGCCGTTGGCGTTCCTCTGACGCAGCCAGGGAAGCTTTAAACGGGACATTTTGCATGCTCTTACTCTTCAGACATCATTACGCTTACTGATCCAGTTTATTCCCCTAAAAGAGCGAAGTTTAAATATTTCTTCCTCTCTCTCTTTTTAAAACACGTACGTGGGAGAAATGTTCAAACTTGTAGTTCTTCCTTTCTTGTCTTAATGGCACGACAGCTTTCAAACTTGTCTCTTTGAGGGGAAGGACTCTGCGAGATGTAAGTAGCACTGCTTGAATAATTCACAGCTTTGTGGCTTTACAGCACAAAAGGCAGACACGCAGCGCAGGCGATGGACCCGGGGTGAGCGGCCTCAAATGTAATGCAGCTTTATTAGTGACCAGATATGATAACATAAGATGGATTGTTTTGTGTGTGTGTGTGTGTGTGTGTGTGTGTGTGTGTGTGTGTGTGTGTGTGTGTGTGTGTGTGTGTGTGTGTGTCATTCCCCCCTCTTTGCAAGGAGGAAAATGTCAGACTTAAGATGCCTCACGCTGGCATGGCGCCTGAGATTGTACATTCAACCCACTCTGAATCTGAACAAACGTCTCAGTCAAGCCTCCGTCCCACTTCCAGCGACTTAAACCCGCGGCTTTCATTAAATGATCAAATGACACCCGGCACAGAAACATCTTCTGTTCTTTAAAAACACACAAGTGTGAAGAAAGAAATGAGCTCAATTAAAAAGAAAAAAATATGATTCTTTGTGAACACGGTTGTCAACCGCACAGCAACACAAAAAGCTAAAGGGACAGACTGAACATTGAATTTGCCAGACGTCTCACCCACACTGTTTTAGCAGGTAGATTACAGGAAGCATCATCACATCAGCCAACCCAGTACATGGCACCCAGTTAAGTCCAGCTGGGAGTCACCAGAGCTGCATCAACGTGATGCTAATCACAGCTCACACATTCCACAAACACCCCCGACCTGAGGTCAGGAAAACGCCTCTGTGCTGCACACAAATAAACTCCAAACAAAGCTCGCTGCGCTGCATGGCCTTTCCTCACAAACCGTGGGAGGGCCGAGCGAGCAGGGGAGAGAGGGAGGGAGGGGTGGTCCCAACCGAGAGGGGGGACAGTGTGTGCCCCCTCTAAACTGTCAATCTCGTCTCAGTTAGCTTTACGATACAGATACAGCTAAGAGGAATGTTGACCTTAACAAATCCTGGTGATTATCCTCACTCTGAAAAAGAGCAGTGGAGCTAGCTTATTAGCTCAGAATAGCATATCCATGACTGTCACACACTGATGCACCGCTGCTCTCCCCAAACTGGCCATGCACTCACGCCGGGCCTGAGCATGGCGACCTCTGGTACACAACACACGCATCGCTTTATGTGTTCAAGAAGCTGTCACGGGATTTTTCCGGAATGGAGGCAGGGACCGATTATACTGTACGTTCTCGTGCACGAGCAACTCCACCGCGCTGACGCACCCCTCTTCTGTTCGTGCCAGGGCCGAGGGCGGTGCACCATGCTTGGGCACACCAGTCAGAAGAACTGGACTTTGAGAGTCAAACATACATACACAAACAATAAAGGAAAGACATTCAAAGAAACGGTTATATTCTAATAGTTTATGACATTTCCTCAAGGAAACTAAAAACATACAGCTGAGTGCAACGATGGCGTTTGGTTTCCTTCATGAAGAGATCTACATCTTGCAGACAAGGAGGAACCAACAAACAACAACATCCATCTCCCAACAGCACGCTCCTGCTTAATAGAGCACATTACCTTCATTCCTATCAATCGATGTGGAGTGGTTAAACGGGCTGCTGGGACGCTCAGTGAGACAAACGGAGGCCCCCGCTGTGAGGAAGGAACACGTCTTGTCCAGTCTCCTGTTGTACTTGGCTGCTGGCGTGTGTGTGTGAAAAGGAGCAACAGATTGTGTGACAGACACCTGGATCACAGAAACATGTGATCAGAAAGGCTGGCACTAATCCTAATGAGCTCCTCACTAAGATTTTACAACGTCCTCCAACGACAAGTTGGCTTGCATTAAAGTGTTTCAAGACTATAAAACACTGAGCACAAGTTTGTTTATTGTAGCAATATGACAAAAAATCAAAAATATGAATATTGTGAGGAGCAGAGATGATCAAAATCTGCACCATTTAGGGCTGAGCATTGTGTACACCACGCTGTCCTTTCAAACTCCAAACAATCTGATACACACACAAACACTCAGACCCCGTTCTTCCCATGCCACATCCCGGCTTGGAGAAACTCGGCCCCCTGGGGACGGGCAGATTAACACATGACAGAGCTTGTTAACCCTGGACAAAGAGAGATACTAATCTTATACAGTCGGCCTTGACCGTCCTCAAACAGTAAACAGACACAGGCACAGAGAAAGGGAGGGATACGCGGCAGAAACAGAGGCGTCGGTATGTCCCAGAAACGAGACAATACTGCGGGCGAGAGGGTCCACCAGCCCCACAACAATAAGGGTGGAGACAGAGCCCGACTGCAAACAAGCCCCCCAACGGCAAAGGCCCGACTGCAGCCTGGCAGAGCTCGGCTGCCTGCAGGGACGAGCGGCAGGGCAGCGTGTGGTTATCGATCGCACAGGAGGAAGTGGAGGAGCCAGAAGGACAGTGACAGACAGAGGAGGAAGTGCATTAGTGAGGCACGGTTAGCTCTCTCCCCTGGGAGATAAGAGAGATAGTCGGGACGACGTTTTAGAGGAGGACAATAGTGGACGACAGTGAGACGGCAGACCCAACAGAGTGGCTGCACAGAAATTAAGGCTAATTTGTAACTGAAGAGCTGCTGGAACGTCTCCATAATGGGCCGTCAGCCCAAAAACAAGCTCCTCTGTGGGGGCAAATGAGATCAGGCCGGCCCGGGACCAGCTGGTGGCTCAGATCAATGACAACAGAAAGAGCTCATACAGAGGCGGAGGAAGACGGCAGGAACGAGGCATCTGGACAGGATGGCAGAAGGAACGCACCCCAGAGGCTTCAACACACACTCTCTCGCTCTCTCTCTCTCTCTCTCTCTCTCTGTTGAGCTTTTGCACAGGGGCACCGACGCTCACACGCAACGTACAAGTGGAACGACTGTGTCCATTATAAGAGGATTAGTCCTCCTGTTTGAAGTGCAACAAGGCACGTTCCAGATGGAATCTGAGCTCTCCGACAGAGACACAGAAGACAGGAGGGACGTCCAGATCAGCGCAGCTTTCCAGCAACAAACCCCTAAAGCTGCCCCCTAAACGTCACATCTGCCTGTGAGCTGCTTGAAAATACTCTCTCACCACAGTAACCTAAAAAAAAAAAAATATCAGCACATAAACAGAAGATTACACCGCCATATATATATATATATATATATATATATATATATATATATATCGCTATTTCCTGGCCACAGCTGCCGAGGGTAAAGGGACTATATCATTCTGGCACACATGGCGTTCCTTCCACATGCGACCGCGGCGAGGGCAGGAAAGCGTTTCCTCTGACATAATTCTGAGCACATTAGCCGCTAATCCACAGGAGTAAACGTCAATGCAAGGTGCAACCAAACCGGTCCAATCATTTTTTTATATTTCCAACAATAACATAATAAACGACTCATGAAACAGTAAATATTCTCAGATGGACGCGGCGTGTTTTTAGCGCGTCATCGTCATCTGGTCGAACAAACCAGGTGACTCAGAGAAACCATCTCCAAGGCTGCGTTACACCAAAACAACCAGGCAGCGCTGACACACTGTGCCGTGAAGATTTGGTGCTGGAGCCTAGCAACACGGCTGTGAAGCATATCCACTATCCATCCTCCCACCAAAGGAATTCACAGAGTCCAAACACAACAAATTACTGCAGCTGCTGGCAAATACAGTCTCCCGACCGCGCCGCCAGCTGCCAACTGTGCGCCCTGACAACTGTGACTGGGAGCACAGACGACAGCACAGTTTATCTGCGCTTTATCTTCAGCGCGGTGTCAGGGCCGCTTTCTCCCAGCCTCAATCACCCAGACAACAGAGAAACATAAAGTGACTGCTGTTGTTTTGGTTAATCTCGAAACAGGACGCTATTGTGCTGCTGCTGCTACCCGGGATTAGAACGAGGCTTGTGATGATGCTGCTCATTTTTTAATAGCGCCAAGACGTGCAAGGGTCAAGGGTTCAGGCTGAAACCCCCCCAAGGACCAGAGGCATAGGCCTGCCCTTGTCACATTTGAGGAGTGCAGAGATGGAAGGGGGGGGGTTCAGTCTGAGTCACACACCCAGTCCTGAGGCTGCGGTCCGGGTGACACACAGGTCTATTAAAGCCGCAATCAGCTCCCCTCTTATGTCCGAGGCGGTCGAGAGGCCAGCTGGAGGCAAAACACATTATTAGGGATTAAATTGCCCTGAAACACTGAAACGATCAATGTGAACATATTCTGTGCCAATTTTAAGAATGTTTTTTCCCCCCCAAAAAAAGATCAGAATGTAATCTGATTACCGTGCGGCTGTAACTGAAGGTGTGTGTGTCAATCCGATGTCAGTTCATCATTTTAAATGTTTTTTAACAGTTTTAAACAGAAACATATTCAGCTCTCTCTCTCGTCATGAACGACGGCAGCATCGTGATCGTGATCGTCGGGACGATGAAAAAACAGAGACCGCTAAAAAAAACGAGTGATTTTCTGGCCATAAATTGAGCGAGTCAGAATTAATGCTTTAAAACCTCACAAATAAACCAAACAAGTATTTCTTTGTATTTCTGAGCCAGTTCGCTCAGCTGTGAAGATATTAGATTTCATTACTTTGAACGTCGTTCATCATCAATACAAGTCAACCAATCACTAATCAGAAAGTACTCTGTGATAGTTTGTGGAGGCCATCTTGGATTACGATCTTCTGCATGTTCGAGTGATTTTTAATCAGACTCTCGGTGTGACGGAGCCGACACAGATCTGGCTCCGCTCGCGGCTCTGACAGTGAGAGGACACAAAGTGAAACACCCTTCTGAACGCACTCGGCAACAACGACATGATGAAACTACGGGACATTTAATAAAAAACAGGAAGGAGATGATTTGACCCATTTCTTACACATGCTTTCTCTACATTTAAATAATCTGCTTCATTTCTTCAAGTATGGTCCCTGATAAATCCTCTCCAAACAAAAATCCCCCCCCCCCCTCCCTCTCCCTCCTCCTCCTCCGGCAGTAATCCATATCCTCCAACCAGTAATCTTTTTAGGGCCATCTTTAATAACTTAATGAAAACAGATGTTTTTGGTGTTTAATGGCAGCTAAATTCAATTTCATTTGATTGCATTAGACCGCCTCCATTTTCCTGCCTCATCCACCAACACTGTGAGTCAGCCATTCTCTCATCCACACACACACACACAGAGAGAGAGGAGGCGGACTCGCTGATGGCTTAGCCCACGTCTGACTTAAGAGTCCTGGAGAGAGAGAGTCTCAAAGCCCTGAATGGAGCCGGCTTTAAAAGTGCTCACAGTAGTGACCGGGGGGGGATGCCATTCACTTAGAATAAAATCAATACCTCACGGTCGATGGCCACACGATATTGACCGGCACATGCCCACTGTGGCCACAAAAAAATGGAGACAATTTGCGGCGCTTTTTTTTTAAAGGCACCTCGAGGGGGGAAGGATAAAAGGAGTTGTGGGCTGGGGGAGTAAAGATTGTCAATGCGTGCATGTTTGCAGTTTATTAAATGCTCTTGGGCAGGCTTTGGGAGCTGCCAGTGTTTTCTCCTCTCCATTGTTCTGTAGAGAGGAGCGTAATCTGTCTTGTTGCACTCACTCACCCATCGAACACAAGTGAAGTGAAGGCGCAGCTACAGGCGCCTCCAGCTTTAACTCTCACACCACAATAGCTGATCACTTTTAGTGTGTGTGTGTGTGTGTGTGTGTGTGTGTGTGTGTGTGTGTCGGGAGGGGGGGTAACATTAATCACCTCTGATTATAAGAGCCAGCATGAGTCTATATATGCACAATCACCCCGGAGAGATGTTACAGCTCAACACACTCCCTCCTTCAGGATCTGAGGAAATCACAGCTTCAACATGCCACAAAATTGCCCCTCAGTTATTCTGCTTGTATGAAATCAGGATGGGCATCTGCACAATTATTAGGGCTTAATTTGCCGGGTTTTGCCCCCCCCCAACCCCTCCTCCTCCTGAGGGGAGTGAAACATTTCTCAGCACTTGGCCCATCACAGAACAATGGAGGAGGATGGAGAAAAAGGAGGGGAGATAAGGAGGACGAGGAGAAAAAAAAAAGTTGAGGGAGGGGAAAAGGCAGACACAAAAGAGGTAACACGTTGTGGAAAAAGAAAAGGGAGAGAGAATATTTAAATCTGTATATGTGGTTTGTTTTAACCTAACAGGTCTATTGAGCACTTGAAGCTACCACGCAGTCTGCCACCGCCCCATCAGACCCCCCTTTATAAAGCAGGACAAACTAAACCTGAAAACAGCCTATAATCTATGTTTTTTAAAAAAATCACAATGAGACACTATTATAAAAGCTTTTTAGGGATTTTAACGTCAAAGAAGTGAGAAGTCACACAAAGAGACAATGAGACAGGAGTACTGTTGCGTTCAAAGACGAAGAAGAAGAAGTGTTAACACTGTGCGGACAGGAGGAGGCTCGAGCGTCTCTAACGGTTTTAACGGTTATTTAAAAAATGTTAGCATGCGAGCTAAAGCTAAAACATTCTCTTACCAGTGATTGAAGCAGCAGCAGCAGCAGCGTGCTAGCTAAATCCTCTCCAGCGACGCCCTGTGTTAGCGGTACAAACCCCCCGGAATGAACCCTCGAGTCCGGAGAGAGAGAGAGGATGGGGGGGGAAAGAGGAAGTGAAGATTAAAAAATGAAACCGGGATTTGGAAAAAAAACGGGAAGAGTACCGACGGACGAGGGAGGAGCGGAACGGTTAACCGAGCCGAGCCAACCGACGAGAAACTTCTGAGTCTCGAGCGCCGTGTTTCTCAAGTGATGCGCGTTCACTGAAGGGAAGAAAGGAGGAGAGTGACGCTTCAGCCCACACACACACATTACACACACACACACACATATTACACACACACACACACACACACTATAGTAGACCGGTGAACGGAGGGATGGACAGGCGGAGGAGAGGACAGAGCTGCCGCTGCATTCAGGTGCTGCCTAAAAATATCGGAACAATGATTATCCAATCCAATCCAATCCACTTTATTTATATAGCACATTTAAACAACAAAGAAATGTCTCCAAAGTGCTGTACATATAATAATAAAAACAATTAAACAAAAAAACAAAAATTTCCAAGGCGATTCCATAAATAAAATAATAAAATCAATAAAAGACGTAGTAAACTAGTAAAACTGAACTGAACATTTCTTTTTTTTGTGAGGGGACATTTTATGAAAAATCTCAGTTTTTGAACATTTATTTGCACAACCTGAGTGTCTATCAACACAACATTTTAAATAAATCCATCCAGTCCAGACCTGTTTTGTGATCTGCATAAATCTGACTCAAATTTTCTCAGTTTGTGACGTCACAAGTTGGATTCTAGTAAGAAAATCCCCTCCCCTCCCCTGGTATCTCCACCCATTGACTCCACATCCAGCCTAGAGCTAAAACTTTTGTCCAGTTCTGCCATTTTTTTTCCTCTACAGAGGAGTGATGTCTTCGGGGGAAAAATTAGGGGGCGGGGCTCATTGCATTTAAAGAGACACACACACCAAAACGGAGCATTCTGAGAGAGCTGCTACCTGGAGACTGTTGCATAGATTAGTCAGTCTTATTAAGAACAAACTAATAGTTGAACAGGTGAACTGCAGGTGAACTGCAGACATGCCCAGAGGTGCTGACAGACCTAAATGAAATGCAGCAATGATTAAATCTGTCAGTCACTCCTGTTATTTGAGCGGGACAGATGTCTCACTGAGGAGGAGGCCTCCGCCCTTTCATCATGGGTGTGTTGATGTCATAAAATCCAAATAATAATGGACAAGGAATGACTAAAATAGAACTATTTTCCTGTCCAGTAAAATAAAAAATAGTTGGGATCATGTTTATCGAGGTTTAGTACGGCCCTGTTTCTCCGCTCTACAGACCGGCTGACAGGAAGGTAAACAAATGAGGGCGAAGCGATTGTTTAGTGTGTCAGGTGTGGACAAAACCTGGCACATCTTCACACCACAAAACAAGAAAATACTGGTAGAGAACACAGCGGCACTGCCAAGTGATCAGCGTGATCTGTATTTGTGTTTGTCTACTTATGTTCTGGGTGTAACCAGCTTCTGAAAATTAACCAAAGGCTCCCGTCACATCTGAACACAAGGGCGTAGGATTTCTCCTGGTGATTTAAATGTCTCCTGTCAGTGTTGAATTGCAGGAACAGGAGGTTCCGGCGAGTCCCTGAAGGCAGCATCCCCCCACCAGCGCGCCATGCTGAAATTGAAAAGGATGAAGAGCGAATAGCAGGGGGACTCTGCTTTCTCTAAACGCAGCCAATCCCCTCCCAGGCTGGGGGATTATTCAAACTAAGGATGATGTCACCTCATGCAAGTCACCCTTCTCCCTCGCCCAAGTTCCTCCCGGCCTGTCTGTTGCCCTCCCTTTAGGCCCCTGCACCCCCTTTTCTCTCCTCTCCAAGCCCTTTTCTTCCTTTCTCCATGCCTCAATGCACACACTGACACACACACTATCACACACACACACACACACACACCCTTTAACGGTGCATTACTGCTGTCCCACATGCATCAAGTTGCCGGCATTGTCCGTCTTCAATGTGACTGTTGCATCCAGAATTTAAAACCTCTGAGCTCACTTCAGACCTGTTGATGACAAAAAAAAATGTCACTGGGCTTATTTTCAATTTGATTCTGTCTTAAAGAAATAATCCAAAATGTTTTCATTCTAAATCATAATTGTACATTGCTGCTAGTATACATGTAAGATTTAAAGCTTTCAATATTTTGCAATTTTGTGTCTTTGACTAAACAATTGAAACGTCCTTTGAGCAGCAGACTCCAGAGACCACACAGGGAGGAGCAACCAGTCAGTCACCTGCTGGAGACGAGAGCTGAAATGAGAAATTAGAAAAAGGATGACGAAGCCAGCGAGACATTAAGATGAAGATCAGCAGATACAGTGTGCCTTCAGTCAGTCAGGATTGTGCGCTGTCTCTCGGCCACAACCAGACATCCAGGGCGTTGTTTCTTTGCTCTCAGGCTTTTGTTTCTGTGTGCCGAGCTCTTCAACAGAACTCGGCTTTTCATCAGAGGCAGTCTGGGTGGGCATGCCGCCTGTCTGCTCTTCTGTCTGTGTGTCTGTGTGTCTGCCTGAGCCGGGCCTTTGTGTGCTGCTCAGTTGTGGACGGGCTTCTTTCATGTCCAGCCTGCGGTGTCGTCTGCTCTTTCCATGTGCTGCAGAGGTGGTGTTTGAGCTGAGGGCAAAAAAACACACCACACCAAAACAAGTCTCATACCCCTTAATCCCAGAACCACGTCGGCTGATATGTGTTCATCTTTGTCTGGTTTGAAGATGAGGTTTTGTTTTGTTCTGAACATGATCAGCCTGCTGCTCTTCTCTTTGAGCCATAACTGAAATAATAAAACTAATTCTATCAACAACATGACTAATGATAATCTTAACACTTCAGACTAAGTGCTCGTCATAAATCCACATTTATGGTGACTGATTTGTTCAGAAGTCCTTCCGGAAAAAAAGTCAGTCTGCCTTGAGCCTGGACTGTGGAAGAATTAAAAAAAGGGATACTTTGCAGATCTTAGTCTGCAGTGTGACTCATAATCGTTCTACATGTCCGTAATAACACTCTGGGTTCGACTTGTCTGCCTTAACACAGATCAGATAAGTCTTAAGATGAAGGCGTATCTGCAGATATTTGTGCAGGATTGATCACGTTATTAGACTGCGTGTAGTGAGAAGTGACACCCTGGTGCAGCAGCTTTGTTTGAATTCACTGTGTGAACAAACAGGGTGCATGCAGGTGTGTGTGTGTGTGTGACATGGAAGGAGACCAGGAAGAGGGCGGGGACTCCGGCGTGGGTCTGATGCCTGTTGGCTTGGATGTGTTGGCATGGTCAGCCAGGCACAACAAAGAGAGGAAGGTGGGCTTTTTCCCCCCCCTCACACAGGCGGTGCTGTTCGGCAGCGGAGGCAGGAAGGGGCAGGGCTGTGTACCCCGCTGCACAGTTCCCCTGTTATTTATCTCATTGTTTTTTCCCTCCCGGCCGTCAGTCCAGCTGGGAGAGACGCCGCACAAAAAGAGCTGGCGTTCAATCAACAGTCTGCTGCCTTTGACAAACTCTTACACAACATTGGTTTTTTTAATCAGCAGCAGATACAGACATGTTCTGGCTGTGTGTTCAGACACACACAGGTCTGAATCTCCTGCAGAAGAAAGCAGCTGGCACCCAGAGACACACCCATCACCTCAGAAACAGCTGACATCGTTTTAGACTCACAAATCAAATGCACAATTGGCTGCAAAAAAGCACGACAGGTCTAACACTTTGCACTCTAATAAAACCAATATTATCACCTCTGAACTGTGTGTGTGTGTGTGTGTGTGTGTGTGTGTGTGTGTGTGTGTGGGTAAACAGCAGGCAGATACAGGTTAGCACACGTGGGTGCAGCTGCTGCACAGAATGGACAACGTGCCAGCACAGAATTTCATTAGCATGCAGAATGCTAATGTCCCTGCAGGCAACATGTGAAGAACATAGGAGAGCCTGAGTGAAGCCACTAATGGACCGTTATCTTACATAACGTGTTGCTCTGCTGCAGGCAGGTCCTGCACAGTAAACATGAAGTACGTCTGATCTAATCTAATCTGCAGAATGTCACCATGATGGTAAAGCAAATTCAGATTAGAACCCTTTTAACCTGCTTCCTGCTGGGTTTTTATTCCAGCCTTTAAATCAAGGATGCATTTTTTTTCAGAGGTGCATTGAAAGTTCACTTAACATGGGGTGAGCTGCAAGCCTCTGTGGGACTGTTTAATCAGCTTTAACCCTGAAACCTGATGATGTCCAGAGCCTGCAGACTGATTGTAAGTGCTTCATCTCGAGCCTGGTAGCATCCTTTAGTAAATAATGCATGCATGAGCTGAGGATATTGGACAGCTATACCCCTCCTCTGCTCTAAGAGGACTGAGTGTGCACGTCTGCTGTGATCTTTGTCTCTCTCTCATATCTGTCCGACTCTCCGTCCATTTACCTTTTGCTGAGAAGTAGTTTGGATAATGGCAGACCTGGAGGTTAAGTAGTTTATCTACACTCTCAGCATTTTTTTTTAATATCTCTAATGAAGTCAACAAACCTTTTTTCTTTCTTTGCGTTTCACCTCGTCATCCTTCGACTTCCTGTCTTAAAGATGTCATCAATTCTTTATGGCTGCAGGTTTGTGTTGATTTCCTGACCAGCTGATTGGTCGGCTTGTTTGTTGGTGGCTGCACTAAGAGCCTGATCTCTCCCTCTACTGGTGTCAAACTGAAACAGCCCATCATCCATTTCATTCCTTCTCCTTTCTATCCAACCACACAGGCAGAGTAAACCTCAAACTCATCTTATATATTCAACCCACAGATTACAGATATTACAGGCTTTTAAAAAAAATGAAAATGTGAGACAAATAAATCACAAATCAAGTTTAACATTTTCCTCTGAAACCAAAGAGATTCAGTTTGCTTTTATAGTTTGTTCATCATATTTTAAAATGGAGATCAGCTGAAGAGGTAACAGAACAGATCTGGACACAGTTTGATTCTCTTCGGTTTATTTTGTTCTTTCGTAAAGAAGGCACAAAAAAAAACTTCACAGAAAAGACTGAGTACCAATAAAAGAGAAAACCCGGTCGAGATATTACTCGAACAAACACAAGAAAACAAACGTAGTGAGCAACGTCAGTGTCAGCATCCAATCACAGAGGTGATATTTACAGTACAGTGCTCGACGGCTCCCTCCTGACCTCCTGACCCCGCCGAACATCAATGAGTGCAAACGACAATAAATAAACATTCATTAAAATACCACCTGGAGTTAAGACTGTAAACAATATGAATGAGAATAAGCAGCTCACATAAAAAAAACAAAACATAAAAACTGTTCCCTTTTGAGACATTTTGTGCGGAGAACATGTCTCATGGTTGAGCAGTGACAGGAAGTTGTCACTAACAGTCAATAACCACATCGAAAATTTTTATTTTTCTTTAAAAAAAAACAGTTAAAAGAAGAACAGCTGGTTTATAGATACACACTAAATTATTCCCTTAAATATGCTGTGTGTATGTCCGTTTACTAAATGTGATCCAGTCTGACACTGTGGATTAAATACAGATTAAACTCTGTAAACGAGATATTCAAACGGATTTATTCCTAACTGAGATTATAGACATCTTAGAGATGAACTGTCTGTATTGTGAGAAAAAGCAGAAGTGAAAACCAGACAGCAGAGAAAGTCCAAACAGAACTAACTCACTTCCCTCGGATTGAAACGTCACTTCTTAGACTCTGAAGTCTGCTTGTTCAAACTGGTTTCATCTGGTTTGAAATGATCCAGATGATCATTTAAGGCTCTCTTTTGGCTTTTGATGCTCAGATCAGATTTATTCCTGTCTGATAACTTTTTGAACACTCAGACCCCAGAGCTTTAGCGACGTTAGCCTGTTAGCGTTATTGCAAATGGCACTGGTCCTTCAGAGTAAAAACAAAAATAAAAAAAAATAAAAAGGCATGAACTTGTACCCTTCAGCCTTGAAACACATTACAGAGAACACGTCCCCTCGACTGAACGTTGACCTTCAAACGCCCTTACCCTGGAGTTAGTGAGAGACAGCGAGGGGCTTCACTTCACACTGTTTCAAGTCATCTTACTGACGTCCAGCTCGTAACCATCAAATATTTAAAGTCTGAGTTCAGGAGGAGGCGTCATGACGGAGGAGGCGTGGCCTAACAGCAGTTTGTTTTGGTTTCATGCTGGACCTCAAACGGCGACATCTACCGGATCAAAGAAGTCACACGCTGCGAATACGTGTTTGTGACATTTAGTGCATGATCAGTGTGTGTTCTGAGGTTCACCGATGAACCCTTCATCCCGTCCAGCACAGCATGCAGCTCCCTTCATATTGTTAGAATCCTGATTTTTTTTAGCATTATGCTGCAGCCCAAACAGCAGCAAGGCTCCGACTTGAGATGCATTATTCTGCACGGTCACCTGGCTCCTTCCAGCTGACACACTTCATACATATTGATGACTGGCTGGTTGTGCTGCAGGGCTTCCTCGAGGAGCCGTCGTCTTGCTCAGAGGACAAGAACAAAGAGGGACGAGGATCGAAGAGCGTTGACTGAAAAACATCAAAGAAGCTAATGCATACGAGGAGCAGGTAATGATCGCCCCCCCCCCTCTCTCTCTCTCTCTCTCTTCTGCCTCTGCTATGAAGGTTCAGAGGACGTTGGAGTATTTACATAACCATGAGGTGCAACACTTCCTGTCACCTGTGCAGCCATGTGGACAAATGCATGAAAACCCTGTATAGATTTGTGGATTATTCAAGTGAAGACAGGCCTCGCTCTTCCTCAGTGAGTCCGCTGTGAGGAAGGGAGGATGTTGACTGGCTTTGAAAAAAACAAACTAACTAATGTTTCATCTATTATTCACACACTGCAGAAGCAGGTGCAGGTCAGCTTGGCTTTTTGACTGTGGAGGACGTCCTTCGGCTTTCGGCATAAAAATGTAAATTAAAAAAATCCAACTCAAGGACATCGCAGCCTCGAGGTCGTTGAGTTCACTCTCGAGGCATTTATCTTCCCAGCGGGGGATCTGGAGAATGAGGAACTAAATTGCTGCCGGCTGACGCTGGAGTGGAAATAGAGTGTTTTTAAAAATGGGAGAAAAATTCCTTTTTTCCTCACCGAACACACACACACACACACACATACACACTGCTCACTCCCTTTGTGCATGCTCCTCCTCCTCCTCCTCCTCCTCCTCCTCCTCCTCCTCCTCACCACTCACAGCAGCAGAGGAAGGAGCACGGCGAACCTTCAGGCCCGCGGAACTTGCCAGAGCTGGGCGTGTCCTTGCACTCTGCAATGAAGGTGTGCAGGTCGCTGACACACACCTGCTCCTGGGAGTGCGCCTGCAGGGAGACAGAGACACAACACTCAATGAAGCTGCAGAAAATCATACAGAGACCACGAGGCTGCAATCAGAGTTTTTCTGCGTTCTCTCATTTAGATGCTTTTCTAGTCTCTAAGCGGGTCACGCCTTCACATTCACACACTCGCCCGAGGACTCATCGGACTCATGTGGCTGCAGCAGTTTAGACCGTAACACCGGCCGGGGGATTCCTTCTTTTACAAAGAGGCGTTTTCCTTCTTATCACAGTCACACTGTCGACTCGATTTTAAAATCCGGAGTCAGCCCAGTATGAGAGCGAGACGAGGACGAGGAGAAAGATTCTGAGACGATGTCGAGTTCTCGAGACAGGAGAGCCGACTTGAAGTGCTCCAACACTCCACACGCAGTCTGCAGGCTCAGGAGAGCGATGTGCACTTCTACCTGATATTCACTTCATGAGCACTTTAAGCACTTTAACTCTGAAGGTCACTTTCTCCTGCTTTGTTTTGAGCCACTGCTGTTTATGCTTCTCTAAGTGCGTCTCTGGCAGCTCATGTGCAGCACATGAACCTGATGCAGAGAGAGAGAGAGAGAGAGAACGCACCAATGAGACTCCGGCGCCAAACGGCCAGCTGAGTGTGATTGGTCGAGAGGAGGTGTCTGCACCTTCACATCTGTCCTGCAGCCGTGGTGCAGGACGTTTGTTCGAGACATCAAAAAAAAAAAAAGTTAGCATCTCTCTTTGACAGTGAAGGACGAGACAAACGTCCGTATCTGTGAACCTGTGCAGCTTTGAGTTCATATGTGTGAGGGGCGCCGGGAGCTGGTTAGTGTGCGTCCTTCAAACGGGCGTCCCAGCTCTCTCTCTCTCTCCTGATTCCTGACTCTATCGACGGTCCGATCTCCAAATTAAAAACACAAAAAGACCCAAAAAAAAGTTAAGTCCTGACTCATCCAAAGTCTAACGCTAAGACGTCCTTTCCTCCCTCCAGATGTCTGATCTAAAAACGTGCAGGAAGCATCAGAGACACTTCGTCTCTGCCTGAGGAGCGTCTCACACTCGTTGTCTTCTCCTCTTCTTCTTCTTCAGCTTGTTTCGTGTGTTTTGCAAGGAAAGGAATCAAGGAACGTTACTTTAGGAATTCAAAGCTCTTTTTTTTTTCTCTCGTCTCGTCGTCACCGGATCAGCACCTGTAAAAGCTGCCCGGTGAGGAGGAGGAGGAGGAGGAGGACTAGGAGGAGGAGGAGGAGGAGGAGGAGCTTACAGCCATTTTAACATGCAGACACTCACACTGATACGTGACAGTGTTCATCATTTTGTGTGTTTTTATCGAGCGTTTTCGTTTGGTGTGGAAGAATCTGAGCGTTCACTACCATGATGGTGTCGTAGGCGCCGGTGATGAGTGCGATGAAGAGCGACAGCACCATGTAGATGAAGAGCGAGATGAAGCTGTAGAGGTAGACCTGGCTGAAGATCCACACCATGGCGCCGCTGTGCTCCATCTCGGAGAAGGTCACAAACATGTCGTCCCCGTTGATCAGAGAGAACAGACACTCGGACACCATGGAGAGGGAGCGGAACTGTGGGAGGGAGAGAGCGAGGAGAGAACAGCTGACCGGGGTCATGTGACTTTTTTAACCCTTTCAACTCTGCAACCTGAGCCGACGTTTGCATTGCTGCTGACTGTGATGTCACGAAATATTTTCAAATGATTCATTTTCAACGTTTGAGTCGTGGATTGAAAAAATAAAATAAAATAAAAAATACACTCGTCTTCTCATCACATTTCGCCCAATCAGCACGCTCAGAGTCGGCACGTAGACATCTCTGTAAGTAAAACTTAGTGCATGCATTAACAAAGGGACGGACCGTCTGAGCTTTTTGCTTTTGTGAACTTTTATTTGCTTTATTTATCGTGTGTGTGTGTGTGTGTGTGTGTGTGTGTGTGTGTGCGTGTGTGCGTGAGCGGTTCAAGCCCAAACAGAAACATCCTGATATGATTCACATTAAATGAACGTCAATTTTCCTCCCTCATCTTTTATTCATGACGACAAAAACAAAAAGAGACGCCGGAGGGCAGTTTATGTGACATAAGCTAGAGGTCAGAGTGTGTGTGTGTGTGTGTGTGTGTGTGTGTGTGTGTGTGTGTGTACCTTTGTATGATACGGCCCCAGCACGATCCATCCACAGAAGCAATATCCCAAATAAATAGCAGCTGCACATAAAGAGAAGCGGATGACGTTGGGAAAAGCAGCTCTGAGGGTCACGATGAGGATCTGTGGAATAAAAGCAAAATCCAAGCACGTCAGATTAACGTGTGTGTGCGTGTGCGTGTGCGTGTGTGTGTGTTTTCAGGATGTTTCACCTACGTTGTATTTCTGAAAGAAGCTGAGGTAGCGGATGACTCCGACCCACACCAGCAGGGTGGAGGTCCCCAGCAGGATGCCACAGATGTCGTACGATGAGATAGTCTGCGACGAAACAGCAAACGGGTCAAACAAAACAACGCGGCGCTGAAAGGAGCGTTCCCACGTGAGCTGGGGGGGGGGGACGGGGGCGATGGGACACCTCTCTCACCTTGGACTCGATGCCGATCTTAATGAAGCTGCCGATGATGGTGAAGGTGTCGCTGATCATGAGCAGGATGTACCAGCCGTTGATGAACTCCATCCGGTCCCCCCAGCTCACACCGCGGTCCAGCCGGTGTTTGAAAAACTGCACGTACTCCTGGTGACACGAGAGGACACACGCTTCATCTGTGACTCCCAAACGTCTCGGATCAGTCTCGTGTTCGGTCTCGGTCTCGAGACCAGTTTTTGAAGGTCTCAGTCGCGTCTTGGACTCAAAAGGATTTACACGTGATCTTGTCTCGGTCTCAGGCGGGGCGGACTCTGGATTTTGAGCCGCTACCTTCCCAGTGTGAACGACACAAGATCATTATTTTACTGTGATATTTATGGTCCTGGTCTCAACCTGCCCTGGTCCTGGTATTGGTCCTGGCCCTGGTCCTGGTCTTGCCTCAGTCTTTATGCCTAAGTGTCAGGATCTCAACCTGCCTTAGCCCTGGTCCTGGTCCTGGCCCTGGTCCTGGTCTTGCCTCAGTCTTTATGCCTAAATGTCAGGATCTCAACCTGCCTTAGCCCTGGTCTTGGTCTTGGTCCTGGCCCTGGTCCTGGTCTTGGTCCTGGCCCTGGTCCTGGTCTTGCCTTAGTCTTTATGCCTAAATGTCAGGATCTCACCCTGCCTTGGCCCTGGTCCTGGTCTTAGTCCTGGTCCTGGTCTCGATCAGTGTGGTCTTGACTACAACACTCCCTCAATCCCTCACCAACATATAAAGTGAGCGTTTGGCGTGCTGTCTTACGTTCTGCAGCAGGACGCCTCTGACGATGGAGCGGCCGCACAGCAGCAGAGACAGCAGACACACGATCGCCACCAGCACGTCGAAAAACTCCCGGGCGTAATTCTCCGCTGTCACAGGAGAGGAAGAAAACTAAACGTGTAAAATGTCACGTCAGGGTGAGTTTGCCCTGAGCTCAGGCTCATCCCCCCCCCCCCCCCCCCCCCCACACACACACACACACACACACACACACACACACACACACACACACACACACACACACACACACACACACACACACACACACACACACACACACACACACACACACACACACACACACACACACACACACACACACACACACACACACACACACAGTGAATGTCTCCTGGTGTGAAGCGTCCAGCGTGGCGTCCTCACCGTGTCCTTTCACGTTGGGGTCTCTGCACTCCTTGATGGTCGCCTGGTTCTTCAGGCTGATCTTCACTTGGCCGCTGTGAGCTCTGTTGTCCATGAGGATCTGGAAGAAACACCAAAGACAATTCAGATTTCCACGGCGGGACGTCAGAGCGAGTTCTAACCGGTTCAACAGAAACCACAGAGGGGAGGGGGGGGGGGGGGGTCACCGTGATGGCGAAGGTGTAGCAGTCAGGGATCTCGTTGTTTATGATGGTCTGGATGTTGATCGCTTTCAGCTTGAAGTCGATGGTCACGTTGATCAGCCTGGAGAGCAAAAACACAAAACAAATCAATGAGAACAACGTGAATTTAGAAAATAAATACATTTTAAAAATAAATAAATAAATAAAACTTTTCTGATTTTTTTTTTATGTGGAAAAAAAATAAAAAAATCATCTGACTTGTAGAATTTGAGAGTGAAGTTCTTGTAGTCAGCGTTTCCTGCATCAGAGCTGTAGTTCAGCGGGTTTATTCCGATGCATTCTGGAAACACATCGGAAAATAGAATTAGAGGAAGTCAAACGAAATTTAAAAAAAAACAAAATCACATGAGGACTTTTTAAAAGCAGACAAAAACTTTTTCCACATCATGTGAAGCTCAAACCGCATTTCTACGCTTCACTTCCTCAAAGACTCCCCCGGCCTCGTCACACAAGGCTCTGCCAAAAAAACCTAACCAAGACCAAGACCAGGACGAGCCGAGACCAGAGTGCTCCGAGACCCAGACAAGACCAAGACTGGGACCAAGACCAGAGTGCTCCGAGACCCAGACAAGACCAAGACAAGCCAAGACCAGAGTGCTCCGAGACCCAGACAAGACCAAGACTGGGACCAAGACCAGAGTGCTCCGAGACCCAGACAAGACCAAGACTGGGACCAAGACCAGAGTGCTCCCAGACCCAGACAAGACCAAGACAAGCCAAGACCAGAGTGCTCCGAGACCCAGACAAGACCAAGACAAGCCGAGACCAGAGTGCTCAGAGACCCAGACCAGACCAAGACTGGGACCGAGACCAGAGTGCTCAGAGACCCAGACCAGACCAAGACTGGGACTAAGACGAGACCAGAAATGTCACTGAAACTGAACTAAAGTTATTTTGTTTTTTTCTCAGTAATGGCGTCAAAAGACAGCCAATCAGTGACGTTCTTGACCGGTCTTGATTTAAAATCCAGAGTCTGCACAGTCAAAGACCAGACCCAGCAAAGATGTTCTCTAGACCAGTCTTGATGAATCTGGTTTCCTACAACATTAGTTACTGCTGAAGTATGTTCTTACAAACTGGGATCACTGAAACGATCCGCCCGGGTCTGTGGTTCGGAGCAGTCCGGAAGCAGCCAGCGCCGAGTTATGACAGAAACTATTTCAAGCTTTAAAAAAAAAAAAGTAGGCCACGGTTGCCGGGCGCTTCTTGACACATTTGGAGCAGGAACACGATGACTCACTGACACGACCACATCCTGAAGGGACGCGTGCGAAACCAAGCCCGGCTGCTGGTCGATGACGCTCGTCTTACCGGTCTTGACGTGCGGGTCGATATCGAAGGTGTCGTTCACGGGGTCGATGGTTCCCTTCTTGAAGTACCTCTGGCAGAGAGAGAGGGCGCTGTCATTCGCACTGACGCCCAAAACATAGGCGTACCGACCCAGAGAGATCTGAGGGAGAGCCAGGTACTGAGGGGGAAGAGAGGAGAAAATAATAAAAAATCGAAGTCGAGGCAATAAAATGTTTCCTTTAGTTTAACAAGTTTTATGTTTCTTTGTTTGTTGATGATTTTTTTTATTTTGGATTTCCACCCCCAGCCTAGAGCTAAACTATGGCACAGGTCGGCCATTTTTATTCACGCTAGCAAAGGAGTGATGTCTCTTGGGAGAACTCAGGGGGGCGGGGCTTATTGCATTTAAAGAGACACACACACCAAAACGGAGCGTTCAGAGAGAGCTGGTTCCTACAGGGTCACAAACCTCCTCTGCTGCTTGACTCATGTTATATTTGGACCAAAGCTCAGAAACACAGATGTTTCATTTAGACCACAGGGGGGACTGATTGATCAGGTGGAAGAAGGACTAATAATATGTCCTCTTTAAGTTTCACAAAAATTCTAATCTGTGAGTCTCGATCCTGCAGGGACTCGTTCACGAAGGTCTACCTGCTCGACGGCGAAGTGGATGTGGCTGTAGATGCTCTGCTGCGTGTGCACGGCCTGAGGAAGGTTGTCCTGGAAATCTTTGAGGAACAGATGTTTGAAAGCAGCCGTGTTCTCCTGTTTAAACGTCCACACCATCTGGTTAGTCAGACCGAACAGCACCAGCTGAAAGGCAGAGTCAGGGACGACAAAGTTTATACAGAGTTACCAAACACTGACATGCATTAAAAAGATAAACAATATTATAATAATAAAGAATCCCTGCGTGCATCTGTTCCCACCTGCACGGTCACAATGATGATTTTGAGCAGCTGCAGGCCCAGTTTGAAAGGTTTGCGTCCCTTGGCGTGGTATTTGTCACAAGGGCTCATGAAGAAATATTTCAGCTTCCTCCTCAACGCCTCCTCCTCCATCTCCTCCGTCTCCTGCTTGTTGGACGGGTCAGAACACACCAAAACGGAGGGACGAGGGTTCGACAGAACATCGCCGGACCCGCAGCTTTGCTCAGCAGAAAGGAGCCGATCCTTCTCTGGAAGTGTGAAGCAAGAAAATCCACGATTATAGAGAGATGGGAAGAAGTAATATAAGCCACCGTCACTGTTCAGTCATTATAATGGGATGAGAGAGGCGCTGCTTGTCCACAGGCCCTGAGGGGCCCCTGACTAGTAGGGGGCCCCTGAGGGTTTTCAAACTTAAACCATAGCAGTAACCTAAAATGTGTACATTTCTGACTGACAGTAGTGAATCTTTTTTGAGGGGCCCCATCTTACAGCACTAAGTGTCATTGCATTATTGCAGTAAAAAAAAATGGTTTGTCAATGAAAGTCAACCAAGAGCAATGACGAGGAATTATCCGTTTATAGCACAGGAATAAAAAGAAACAGGGAACATAAGGAAGAGGAGTTAACGTTGGGACGCTGGCCGATGAATGCCGGTTTGTGATTTACAGAATTGTAGGTGTTACGGTTTATAAAGTGACCGAGTTATCTGGTGACTTTCAGCAGTAAAATCAGATAAAGAAGTCAGGAGTGTACTATGAAGGCTCTTTTTATTATGCTGTCATTAAATACAGTCTTAACACGGATTGTTGACATCATAATAAAAACAAAACAAAGAGGTTTTCTTCAGGAATTAGGACACGGAAGTCTTCAGTGTCACCAGATAACACGGTCACTCTTTGCAACGTAACACCTGCAGTCTGTAAATCACATCCCGGCGTAATGACGGAAAACGTGACGGCAGGAAACAACAGAAACACACACAGCCTGTTAAGGACACACACATTCAAAGCCTGAGAGGAGACATGAGGCAGTAAAAACATGACAACATGTTGTTTTGATTGACAGACCTGTGGCGCTGTCCTCCGTGTGTCCTGAAGACGACATGGTGATGCGTTCACGTTCACGCTGAAATACTGTAAACGAACATTATCGGAGCCAATGTCGAATTAATCCCCTTAAAGCTCGCGTAATCACATTTAAAAAGGGATGATGGGTGTCACACTGAATGGATGACACACAAGGTAAACAGACCGCAACTTCCGGGTGATCGCGTGACTGCATCACGTGACTACTCCTCGTCTTTTTTTTGTCAGGGATGATTTTAAAATGGTTAAATTGTGAATTTCTGGGATTTAAAATGACTCAGATTCGCGACGTGGATTTATTTTAAGGATGTTTTATTTTAGATGAACACATGATCACCAGTCACACATTCATATAGTCATTTTAATTACAAGCGAAGATGTGTTTTTTAAAGGGGACATATTCTCCTCCTCTTCTTCCACCTTTTCAATCAGTCCCCCTGTGGTCTAAATGAAACATATGTGCTGAGCTTTGGTCCAAATATAACATGAATCAAGCAGCAGAGGAGGTTTGTGATCCTGTAGAAACCAGCTCTCTCAGAATGCTCCGTTTTGGTGTGCGTCTCTTTAAATGTAATGACCCCGCCCCCTGGAGTTTTCCCAGTATACGTCACTCCTCTTTAAAGACTTAAATTAATGAACCTGCGCAAAGTTTTACTCTAAGCTGGAGGTGGAGTCCATGGGTGGAGATACAAAGGGAGGGTGTTTTCTTACCAGAATCAAACTTGTGATGTCACAAACTGAGAAAATCTGAGACAGAGCATTTTTCTCTGTGTGGTAAAACTTATGCAGACCAATAAAGTACTGGATGGATTTATTTCAAATTGTGTGGGTTGATGTTCAAAAACACTGCAAAGTGTTTCCCTCAATGAAAACGTATTCTGTTTAAGTGTCAGAATAAATCACAAACAACATCTCATGGTGTATTTTCATTTATTTACCCTTTTTGCTTTGTCATCTCCTCTAAGTCAACACACACATTAAATAAAACGACACAAATAGAAGGAAGTAAACTTGGAGATAAAAATGAATGCAACGTTTTCTAATGTTAGCCGTATATCTCATAGCTGATTTTTATTTACAGTTAAGAAACAAGAGACGCTCCGATCACTTCTTCACTCCACGTTTTTTAATAGAATCAACGAGCTGCAGGGTTGTTTTTGGCCTAAAGCGCGGCACACACTCCGGATGATTTCAGCACGAGTCGACGTGTGTGTGTTTAAGATTCTGTTCGTGTGCAGCTTTAGTTTGGTCCGGTTCTGTGCAGCAGGATTTCTCTTCACCGCGTCAACAATCAGCCGCCCTCGTCAGCCTCTTATCTCCCGTCCAGAGCTTTGTCCCGAGCGATGACCGACTCGTTGAACTTGATCATCAGCGTGGTGCCTTTGTGCCAGTGAGCCGTGACTTTGGCCGGGAAGCCGCTGTGCGTGAGGATGGCCTCCACGATGCCGCCGGTGAACGCGGCGCAGTTCAAGCTGCTGTTCTCTTTGGGCACGGAGATGTACGCGTTGATCAGCGGCTCCTTCTCGATGATGTAGTACGTCTTGTCGTCGTCGTTGGCCTGCTCCAGTTTGTCGGCCTCCTTCCCGAATAACGACTTCCACACGTTGACCTGAAGGAGGGAAGGAAACGCCACGTTAAAACAAAGATGATTAAAGGTGCTGCTGGAGGGGAAGCCGCACCACGACATGGGAGGCGGGTTGTAAGCGAAACATCAACGTCGCCCGCTAATAAAGAAGCAAAGAAGAAAATCTCGATGCAGTAAAAAAAAAGGGCAACAACGAAGGACGTCCTGCAGAGGTCGTCTGTGCCTCCAAGGTCGTCCATCGGGTGGGGCTACATCTCCCGATGGACGACATTAGTTACATAAAGAAAACATAAAACAGCCTTGTGATTCCTCCCTTGAAATCCACGGGATATATATTAATTACCGCCGTTGCACAAGAAATGACAACGATTCTTTCGACCAATCAGCAGAGTGCAGAGTTTATAGCTCCACCCTTTAGGGTCACATCGATGTGCCTCGCACCCCGTCAGAAGGGCTTTAATCTCAGAGATGTCTTCCCTTGATATCTTGGAGAATCCGAAATGTTTTGGAAAAAAACCAGCACTTGCCTCGTGAAGATTTTCATGGATGCAAAGAAAGAAACGGCGAGCTGCAGAGGAATCGCCCCCCCGTTAAAAGTCAACATCAACGACATGAACTCAGCTCCGAAATGAAATATAAATATAACCTCCTTAACCTTGATGAAGAGCAGCATGTTGAGCACTTTGGTCTCCCTCTTGCCGTTCTTCTCCCTCAGCACCAGCACGTCCAGCATGCTGGCTCCCACGCTCTGACCCATGTCAGCCAGACGAGTCTGCAGCTCGGTCACCGAGTACACGCGGCTCTGACAGTACTGCACCATCTCCGAGAAGAGGAGGGCGAACGCGCTCACGCTGACCTCCGTCTTCGGTCGAGTTAACGGCCGCTCCAAGATGCTGGACTTCCCTCGAGTGAAACGCGTGTCCATTTTCTCCTGGAAGGAGGAAGAGAGAGTGTAAGGTTAGTATCCTCGGACACACAGACCCCCCCCCCCCTCCATGCACTGAAGGCAGAGAACACTCCCCTACTGTTTAACATGAGAAAACACACATAAACTCACTTTACGACAGCCTGCATTGAATTTGTGTAGCGTCTTTATGTCCTGTGTTTTGTGTTTCATGTTTCCTGTGTTTTCCATGTTTTCAATGATCTCTTTAGTTGTTTTTTTTTTATTCTCTTGAAACATCAGGACAGAGTCAAACTCACTTTGATCACTTTAATAATAGCATACAGTTATATTAAATATCATTTAGATTATAAAGGGTTAACACGCCTTTAATAACCGGAAATGAAGTAAACAAGAACCTGACTTACACAAAAACTCTATTCTGTTTTATTTTTATTTCTTTACTTCTGTTCTGCGTTTTTGAGCAACGACAACAACCGAATGTCCCGCTGGGATTAATAAAACAGAAATGTATTATTTATTTTATTCTGACACAGTGACTGATTGTTGTTGTTGTAAGCTAGCCTGTTAGCTAAACTAATGACGTAATTTGTAGTGTATTAATTTAAAAAATAATCCTTCTAACATCAGATCCAGCTCACAGAGAGTCTGAAGAACCAGAACCAGCACCACACCTGATCAGCTGATCGTTATTAGCCGTTAGCTTCTTAGCCAAAGTGCTCGCACGCGCTGACATTGAACCTCTGCGCGAGCTCTGACGAAAACGGAAACACGCAGATTTCAAAACGCACGACGAATGTGGAAAACATTCAGACACTTTCACTGAATTTAAAAGATGTATTTAAAGATGAACGAACCCAGAGAGAGAAAGCTTCAGTCCAGGATCTTTTTCTTCTTCTTCTGTTTTAATTCACACCGAATAAAGACAAACACAGCGCCACCTACCGGGCCGGAGGACACCTACGAAAATACGCAATATGCGAATTAATGAGACATAAAAGAAATCAGATTCAGCCACTTTACAGCCCTAAATTAACTCAACATGTTATTTGATTCCTGATAGTTTTTCACAATGTTTCATACCTTTTGAACATTTTTTGGAAATATTTGACTATTTCATTAATATCTCTTCCTGAAAAAAAAATCATAAAACTGCTCATGCACCTTTTTTTTTTACGTTGTTTTTGTGCAATTGTCTTTATGTTTTGTCCAAAATGTCTTTATTTAAATAAAATGCAGAATTAATAATAAAACACTGATTGTTGTTTTCAGTTGCACTCATCACAACACTGGGCGAGAAAAACAAACTTTACCCAAATGTAAACCTCTTTAGTCATGCATGTCACTCTCAGTATCAGTGTGTTCCCTTTTGTCTTGTGAATTCCCATCATCTATCGATTAGAGTGTTTTGCAGTAACTACAGATGTAGATCTCTGAGAGTCTGCAAATTGCATGTTCAACCTTCTGCAATGTACTTTCCAGCTCACGGCCAACTTCCCGTTCTCGTCCTCATGACCCTGCTGTATGTGCATTAAACTGGGAGGTTTGGTCTCCACAATCTGCGCACTTCTTCATCGTGACATTTACAACATAGTCATTAACACACAGAAACAGGACATGCATTAAAAGGGCAAACAAATAAACGTGAAGACAGACTTCCGTCTGTGCAACACAAAGTGAGTCACGGTGGTGGAACTTCCCGAGCTTTGCAGCCTGCTTGTGTGTATTTTCTAAACTTGAAAACCAACATGCTTATTGCCACACAGAGGACTGCCAGTGATGTGAACAGCATGTCATCAGAGTGACAGATTGTATTCCCAGGATGTTTGTGTAAACTGCAGCACATCAGAGACGCACACAGGACATGACTGAGATTTTATGCAGAACTTGAGAATTTTTCAAAACTGTCCGACATGGTGTTTGTACACGGGAAGACCTTGAGCCGCGAGGTCAAAAGACTCCGCTCCGCTCACGTCGCAGGTGTCCGTTTCCCACGCGCAGACTGACCACAGGCGTATCCGCAGCTCGTCTACATGAGATTAGAAACGTTCTTTGCGTGGGAGCTTCTATAAATGAGAGGCGGCAGACGAGGGGACGCACAGTTTGAGATTTCTCGAGCTGAAGGTTCAGGATGGAGAGAAGCTGCTGGAGACACGTCCTGGCTCTGCTGCTGCTTTGTGTCAGCGCCTGTGCAGAAGGTAAAGACAGTTCTCATGACTTTATCTGCTCCTTTAGACTACAGCATGTTTAGGATTCAGTTCATATATTTAGACAGTCTGTCTGAGGGGAAGATATTGAGGGTTTTTTTAATCTCTTTTTGTAATATTTTGATTTTTTTGTAATTTGTTTGGATTTTGTTTTTTCCACGTCCTTATCGTCTACATGTCACACGCAGCATGACGTCAGCTTTATATTTTGTCCCCAGTTAATCGACTCCTACGGTCAGTCGTTCATTTGGCTCAAAGATCCTTCCAGTTAATTTGAGTTCTTTTGCCTATTTTTCAGTTGCCTCACCTTTAAGCGCTCTAATACCTCGACATAATCGACCTCCTTTAATCACACTGTCGGAGATATAATGTACTTTTCCTCTGTTGATCATTTCTTATGTCTTGCTCCTGATATGGCTTTAATATCATTTTTGATCATTTGCACATGGGAGTGGTTTTTACCAAGCAGAAAACTCCTGTGTTGTGAAATGAAGCCGATGCAGAAGAGTAACATCCTGCAGTTCCTGGAGTGTCCACTAGAGGCTGGCTGCAGCAGCACAGGAAGTCACATACACACCCATTCAAACAGCCTGTTTTTACAGCAGACATGAACATGTTTACAGCCTGCTTCAAAAAACCAAATAGGTGTGATTAGCTCATGTCTCCATCCACACACACTGTACGGGGGGGGAATGTTTTGATGACTCAGCAGTTTTGATTGGATGAAGGATCAGAGTTATTCACAATAAGGCGTGTAGCTGAGCTGATTGACAGGTGGGCGCCGTGTCACGGTTTGTCAGGAGGCTTAAAACCCGCCTCCTAGGTTACCTGTTCACTTGTGCAGCGTTGAAGAGATGATTTGATGTTCTCATCTGCAGCTTCATTCTCCCGTCACATGGAGGACTTCATCACGGCGGTGAAGCAGGTGGAGGACGGGATCCCTGGATCAGAACCAGTATCAGTGTTGAAGAGTCTGCGGCGGGCAGCAGGCCTTAACGATGCCTTCATTCAGTTCTTCCTGGGTGATGCAGACTCTGGTGTTCCTGAGCTGAACCCTGACCTCTCTGCGTCCGTCAGCAGGGCCGTGCAGCACAGAGTGACGGAAGGTTCTGCAGAGGAGGGCGTGGTCCTGACCCCTGACGGCACCACGGTCGCCCTCACGCCGCTCCTCCTGGGCTTGGAAGCTGGATTCACGTCCAGGTCCAACGGGTCAGTTCGGGGGCTGGTTCAGCTCACTCTGGCTAAAGATCTGAACCAGTCATACAGAAACGGATCTCCTCAAAAGCAGCTCCTGGGACCTGACGGCTGCTGGAACAACGTCTCCTCCCCGGAAGTCTTCACCCTGTTGGACAGCCCCGGTCTGCTCACCACCGCTCAGATCAACGGCGGTATGGACGGCGTGGTTCTAGGGATGGAGCTCTCTGACAGATCTCGACGTCCCGTGAAGCTAAGTGACCTGCTGAAGGAGTACTACTGCCACCTGCTGGGGAGGAGAGGCATGGACGAGGCCCCTCGCCTCATCAGCCGGCGGCGCAGGGAGAACTTCCGAGCGCTGGTGGAGGTCTCTGTGCTGAGCAGGCAGGTGGTGAGAGCGGTGGAGCAGCAGAGGAGACTGCTGGGGCGATCAAAGATGGAGGTGAAGGAGAAGAAGCAGCTGAAGGCGGCGGTGAGAGAGGGAATGAGAGAGTTTGTTCAGAACTACATGGGTGAGCAGGAGTTTATCATCAAGTCTATCATCTTTACAAACGTGAACATTAACCTCTATTTGCTGTGTGTTTCAGTTTGCCCTCCCATCATCCCTCGCTGCATGTGGGACGCGAAGCCATACAAAGGAACGCCCACCAACCTGTCTCTGCCTCTCTCCTTCATGTTCATCCACCACACGTCCACACCTGGACAGCCCTGTCTCACCTTCGATCAGTGCTCTGAGGACATGCGCTCCATGCAGCGCTTCCACCAGGACGACAGAGGCTGGGACGACATCGGCTACAGGTGACAACACACAGCTTCAAACATGAGCGAGCACTCACTGTGGGCGGGGCTTGGCTGGGTTGACAGACAGGTGGCTGTGCAGCTGAAGCTAAAGTTCCACCTCCCACACTTTTAATTTTCCAGACAGGTAACATGGCTCTCACAGACATGACGGTGCCCAGATGAGAAAAAAGCATTGTAGATGTTGTTCTACATCTTACAGGGAGCCGATGCAGAAGAAATATTAGCAGCTTATTTTGACCTCACAGTAAAGCTGATCCAAACTCACAGTGTCAAACCCGGTGTGCTCCTGAAGCTTCGTTGCAGGCTCTGACGGGAACATCTACGAGGGCCGAGGCTGGCACGTGCAAGGAGCCCACACGCTCGGACACAACTCCGTCGGCTTCGGCGTGTCCTTCATCGGAGACTACACCTCCAGCCTGCCGTCCCAGCACTCCATGGCGCTGGTGCGAGATCAGCTGGCGTCCTGTGCTGTCCATGAGGGGCCGCGGCTGAAAGCCAACTTCACCCTGCAGGGACACAGACAGGTGGTGGACACTTCCTGTCCCGGAGAGGCTCTTTACCAGGAGATCCGAGGCTGGGAACACTTCGGGGTACGCAGGAGAGACGCACGACATGCTGACATATTAAAAACGTCCCAACTTTTAATTTCATGTTTGATTTCTTTTCAGGAGGTGAAGAAACAAAAATGATCTGCCTGTCACGAAGAGGAACTAAGGACAAAGCAAAACTTCTAAATAAATATTTGTCCTTCTCGTTTGCTCTCATGGTTTTCTTGTATCTTGTGTGAAACACAAATGACAGCTCGTGCTTCTATTCGACCACAGGGACTTTTTTTCGGATGCAGGTATTGATTGAAATCGTAACATTTATCAAGTGTTTAAGTTTATATCCAAAGGTGGTGAGAAGGATTTAGGGCCCACATTCAAAGACTCCTCGGACTTGAGGCTTTAACACTGCAGGTCACGCTTACACATTCACTGCTGTGTGAAGAGTAAACTAACTAAACTATACTATATACTATACTAGACACATCGCACGTGTCTGCAGGTGATGGAAATCGAACCCCTTCCGGCTGGGAGACGAGACACTGAGCCACAGCCCGTGTGTCTCCTGTCTGATGTGATCTGCTGCAATCCAGATTAAACTGTAGCTTTGAATCTTTCCCTTCAGAATACATGTACATGCTTTAGTCGCGTCCTGCTCACGTGACCACGTGACCACTGTCCGTGTTTTTAGATGAGAGCTTTAATTAGCTCGTCTGGACGCTGATGCATGTTTTCTGTTTCCACTGTAGTTGTTTCTTCCTTTTAAAGTGTTATTCCTTTAGAGCTGAGGAAAGTGTCCTCCCTGATATAAACAGTTTAATGTGTCGCCGGTAGAGGGCGCCAGAGGAACATATAATATTATTAATGTGCATCTTTTTGGATTCTTTTAAATCCTAATTATCAATTAATGAGCACGAATGTCCTGATGTTGTCCCCAGTGATAAATGTGTGATATCTTTAATAAACACGTGTTTTAAAAAGGTCACGTGTGGGATTAAAGGCTTCTGCAGAATTAAAGTACATTATAAGTGACTGTTTGAACTATTTTTGATTACAGAAAATTAATGTGTCATTAAAAAAAAAAAAATCAGACGTTTTCATTGTGATCAACTCATCTTGTTCTGTACAAAGAGGAAAAGTATCATCGGAAATAAAAACGCGTCAGAATTCAAACGTTGTCACGTAAATCCGCGTAACGTCACGGAAATGCGAATAAAATCAAAGCAGTAGTAAAAGTTGAACTTCTCCCGGAGCTGTCTGCTTGGTTCACTCCAAACTCTTGTGCTCGCCCTCCCCGCTGACGTTACGCACGCAGAGCCGTGGCGTGCCTGCAAGCCAAATAACATGGAGTCCTCTGTCTGGCATCTTCCAGGGATCCATGCACGAAACCTGAGCAGCGATTAGAAGAGCAACTTTGTCCCCGGGAGCGGTGAAAGCCCTCCGCAGGGAGGGCGTCGTGTCGGGGCGTAAGAAGCTTCAGCTCCGTCCCCCAAACTATGACGAAGGGCGCCTAAAACAGCCTGCTTCCTCTGCGACCCGCAAAACCAACCAGGCCGATCTCTGTGAGTATGTGCACTTTGAAAAAAGCTGCATTTTTAAGGGCGTTTTGGGTTCAAAATGCACCGTGCGTGGATGCATTGTTGTTCCAGTCAGCTGACGGACAGCGGATCTATGAGAGCCTCGTCTCCCCCCCACCCCCCCCTCCAGGACACACAGACCCGAGGGACACCTGGATTCCCGGGTATTTTGCTGCTTCTTCTTCAGAGGGGCAGCAGCAGCAGGAGAGGACATGGGCCTGATTTCTAAAGGCCACTTATTTATGTAACCATGTGTGCGCTCTGTTTTCATTCTTTAAGAGCAGACATGTTGAGGAAATAGGTCAGACAGCCTGAAAACCACCGCTGGAAAAGATACCTAGGACATCCAGAGCGCGACACATTCTGCAGATGTGACACTTGTGTAACGCTGATGTGCGTTTTTAATCTTCTCTCCAATCCGCAGGCTGTTCTTCACACATCCTGCATGCAGTGTTTGAGTTAGCTGAGGATTCAAACTTTAAAGGCGTTGCAAACTTTGTTTTTGGTTTTGTTTTGTTGGTGTTTGCAGAAGAAGAGGAGGAGACAGCACAATGTAGGGCCGGCTGGTCACCAGTTGGGACTCCATACTGATCTCTGGGGGGGGACCATGGAGCCAGGAGGGCGACCCCACACCCCAGGGACCAGCTATGGGCTCCCAGCCCTGGACTCTGCACAAAACCCGGACACCTTTCTCAGCTGCACCTTACAGGTAAGAAAACACAAAGAAGCTGCACAATCTGTGGTATGGGACGACACGTGCAAATCTAAAGTCTTTCTGAATGAACGTACACGAGAGCTCCACATGACACAGACTCCTAGCAGCTAGGCTAACAGCAGTGACAATAGGAAGACACACAGATAAAATCAAGGACACTTCCCAACATGCACCGTGCTGCAAATCGACCTCGTCAACAAGTGAGCAGCGAGGCCGTGCAGATAGGAGAGGCGGCGCTCGCTGTCAGACTGTAGTGACATCATAACCACAAGCGAAGCGCTCATTTCACCCCGCTCGTGAGTCCTCCCTCCTCTGATGTGACGCCAACGTCTCACTAAAGCCTCGTGTGTGTTTCATCTCAGTCCTCACGCTCTCCAGACGCCAGCGATGACGGCTCCACGTCCGCCAAACGTTCGTGGGCCCCGGCCGGAGACGAGGGCCCCGAGCAGACGGAGAGCGCGGACCCCCCGGGGAGGGGCGCACAGGGGCGGTTCAGGTCCTCGGCCTTTCCTTCCTCCCTCAGCTGGGACTCTGACTCCGAGAGGGAAACACTGGATGGTAACGCACGCCTCCAAAGGAACCTGTTGCACATTTCTCCTGATTGTCTGCATGTAGTCTCTCTCTCTCTCTCTCTCTCTCTCTCTCTCTCTCTCTCTCTCTCTGTTTTTATGACTGTAACTTTGAAGCTGTGAAGTCACGTGTTGCTGTGGTTGTGTGTTCTGCGTGCTGCTCTGTGTCAGAGGAGGAGCTACAGCACTTTTCTAACCCTCATGGTCTAGCTGCTCACAGCCCGGGATCTCCTTCTTCTGGACTCAGGTGAGGAAGAGGAGGAGGAGGAGGAGGAGGAGGAGGAAGGTGTTTGAGGCTGTAATGTGCAGGGTAGATCAGGAAGCAGTACACATGGGAAAGACTCCCAAAAAAAAGCAGATTTAGGATCAAATATTCCAACATATCGCACAACACTTAATGATACGACACGACCAAATATGGTACAAAAGAAAACGATAAACCCGCTGGGCCACGACACGATATCATGACAGAGATTTATCACAGTCCATCCAGCGGTTACCGATGACAACCAGGAACAACATGTCCCCCGTCTCAGCCGTCCACGCTGACTCAACGTTTTGCCTTTCTCCCCGTGTTCAGGCTCGACAGCGACGAGGACCAAGGACCTGAAAAATGGCCGCTCACGCACAGCGAGAGCGACTCGCCGGCTCCCGCGGAGCGGAACAACAACGAGGAGGAGGAGGAGGAGGAAGAGGAGAGCACAAAGACAGACGAGCCAAACACATCAGAGCGCTGCCAAACAGAACGTAAGGAGCATAAGGAGGGAACAGAACCTGCGAGTGCACTCGATAGCTTCGGGTTTATTTTTAGGCTCCTTTCATTGATTCTCTCGTTCTGCCCGTTTTTCTCTTCACAGTGTCAGACAGCAAAGTCTGGAATGTATCTGAGGGAGCCGAGCTGTTTCTGTCCAAAGTTAAACCAAAGGAAGGTTGCCAAGCAGACGAGGAGGAGGAGGAGGAGGAGGAGGAGGAGGAGGCAGACAATGGAGAGGAAGACAAGAGGCCCAAGGAGCCTGAGAGGGATGTGTACAGCTTCCCTGGAGACTCGGACCCTGAGAGCCCCCCTCCTGCACCCTGGGCTCACTGCACATTCATCCAGAGGTGCCGGAAGAAGAGGGTCCTGCTCAGGCCTTTCTCTGGACTGGGCACCTTGAAACGCACTTCGCCTGCGAGTGGCAGGCGGGCGGGAGCGAGTCCTCAGGACCAGGAACCTGTGGACTCGGCTCAGACGGACGCCGCTGGAGGGGTTTATGATTTTGAGGATTTTGAAGCGGTGGACAAACCGATTAAATTCCGAGACAGAGGAGGAGAGAGCGAGGACGTGCAGAGCACAGACATCTTCACCTGTGTCGAATGTAGCATTTACTTCAGAAAGCAGAAGCACCTGCAGGAGCACATGGTCGAGCACCGTCAGAGCGAGGACGACGGGGGACGAGGCTCCGGCTGCTTTCACTGTGTCGAATGTGGATGGACTCTGTCGGATCGCCTCCAGCTGGCAGACCACCACAGGCGGCACCAAGAGTCCCGTCTGAAGATCCTGGAGGAGATTGAGAAACTGAACCAAAACGGGACCGCTCCAGAGATTCAGAACTTCAGCTTGAAGGCGATGAAGCGTTTAATTACGCAAGACGCAGCCGCGGCCTCGTTTCCAGGCAAAATGTCAGAAACAGAAATAGTCACGTCTCCACCTCTTTCCCCACTTTCTCCATCTGGAGCGGATCCAGCTGCTCTCCTCGCTGACGCAACGCCTCCCAGTTCAGCTCGAGCTGCAGCGCAGGCCCGGCGCCGCTTCCTCTGCACCAAGTGTCACTTCAGCACAAGAACGCCGCAAGCGCTCGCAAACCACGCCAAAACTCACAACAGGAAAAAACCTGTTCCCAAGGCCGCCGCCGCCGCCGCCCCGCCCCCGTCCTCCTGCACCCTGTCCTGTGGTCTCTGTGCCTTCCAGACCTCGAGTCAGACTCTGATGAGGGAGCACCAGAAGCTCGCTCACCAGGAAGAGGTCGGGGGACCGCAGGTGGAAGGAAGCGGCCGGCGCTCGAGGTCCAAAGTGTGCGCGCGGATTTTAAAACGCAGCCTGGACTCGGACCGTCTCTCCGGTTCTGGATGTGAAACTCCTTTAGATGTAAGTTCTGCTCCAAGCCGGGCCGAGGTCAGCGACTCGGAGGACTGCACCATCACAGACATCACCGCGGCGCCGCCTGCAAGTCAGGCCGTCTTCAGGTGCGTTCGGAACAGGAGCTTCAGCCGCAGAGGGAAGACCTGGACCGGTTTGGTCCAGTTCCATCCAAGAGTCCGAGACGACGAAGATGATGATGATGAAGATGAAGATGAGCCTCCAGGATGTGATGGAGAAGAAGAAGAAGAAGAGGCAGAGAAGGACGGAGAAGATGAGAGCAGAGAGATGGATGCAGAAAGTTCCCAACGAGACGAGAAGTCGCCTGTGGAGCCGCACGCCCGAGCGCGATCGCACTCAGGTGAGACGACGCAGACGTTCCACACGTCACCAAACACGGGTTCAAATCTTCTTGAAAGCGCTTCGAGTGGTTAGAAGACTAGAAATCGTTTCATGGTTTACTGCAGACTGTAACTGGTTTTTTCGTCTTTTAAGAAAAGCTCTTAAACCTGATCAGAGACGAGTCTTTTCTTTCTTTAGAGAAACTCTCTGCACGTTGTTGAAGGTTCGAGTTTCACTTCTCTGACTTCTCTGTCTCTGTAGATGGAAGTCCAGCCGAGCGGAGTGCTTCGTTATCGCTCCCTGCCGAGCGCACTGCGAGCGACCGGGACGAGCTGCGACTGAAGAAAGACGGGAAGGTTTTCTTCCTGAGGAAGAGAAACCGTGCCGCCGCTCCTGCAGAGATCGAGGAGGAGGAGGAGGAGGAGGAAGAGTACGACGTTGACGAGGAGAACGTGCGGCGCTTCCTGTCAGAGGGCGTCTTGGACGAAGACGAGGAGGAGAGCGACGAGGACGCCGAGGCCGTGAAGAGCGTGGAGAGGAAATGCCCTTACTGCCCCGATCGATTTCACAACGGCATCGGGCTCGCCAATCACGTCCGAGGACACCTGAACAGAGTGGGCGTGAGTTACAACGTGCGCCACTTCATTTCCCCCGAGGAGGTCAACGCCATCGAGAGGAAGTTCTCCTACCAGAAGAAGAAGAAGAAAGGTCAGCATCGAGCTTCAGTTCAGCCGCGTCTGAGCGTCTCCGTGTTTTCTCATCGTTTTAAATCTTGTCCCACAGTTGCTAACTTCGACCCGGACACGTTCAGCGTCATGCACTGCGAGTTCTGCAGCGCTGGCTTCGACACCCGCGCCGGCCTGTCCAGCCACGCTCGCGCCCACCTCCGAGACTTCGGCATCACCAACTGGGACGTCACCATCTCGCCCATCCACATCCTGAGGGAGCTGTTCTCCAGCAGGCCCGACCTCGTCCTGCCCACGGCTCCCCCGAAGGAGGAGCTCGAGGACGAGGACGAGGACGAGGAGGAGGAGGAGGAGGAAGCGGAGGGAATCATTGAGGTAAAACTCGAGGGGGAGACGAGTGAAAGGACGCTGAGCGCTCCTGACGATTCTTCAAAAACGTCTCCACAGCGCTGCAAGAAGGAGAACGCTGACGGTGAGTTTTAATCAGGAACGTCGTGATGCGGCTTATTGGCTGTTTTGCAGGTCGCTGCGTGTGTTTACTTTTTGTGCCTTTTATCGGAGAGACAGTGGATGGAGTTGGATGACGTGCAGTAAAGGCCCCACAGGGCAGATTTGAACCCGGGTGCCTGCTTTGAGGTCTGAAGCCTTTAAAGCCACTTGGCCACCAGTGATTTTAAACTTTGATTTGTTTTTCTGGACGGGCATGTCGCCCCCCCCCCTCCTCCTCCTCCTCGGGTCTGGCGACCGCCCTCTGAGTGGCGCCTTACTTTGGGAACCAGTCATGTGTGTAGTATCTTCAAAAATATCACAGAGCTTAAAATATCACATCCTCAGTCATGTTTGTCACCAAAAGCTGCCTGAAGGAGAGAGAATAAACTTTGCCAACATAATTGTGAAATTGAGACGGCGTGCAGGAGAAAACGAAATCAAGAAGTTACCCAACATGAGGTGCCGAGGTTCTGTAAAAAAGTCTGGTAGCATGATGTGTTGTTTTGTTTTAAACACCTGGCTGGATGGATGAAAGCAGCAGACAATGGGAATGAAGAAGTTTAAAAATGTGAGCTCGGAAGCTGGCACTGTTGTTTTAAGGGCTTTTCTCTTTTTGTGCTCTGTGTGTGTGTGTGTGTGTGTGTGTGTGTGTGTCAGGATGGTGTGTAAACCAGCTCTAACAGAGAGGGGGAGAGTGTGTGTGTGTGTGTGTTTGTAAGTGAGAGAGAAAGAAAGAGACAGAGTCCCTCGTGCCCATGGTAGATGTGGCACTCGGTGCATTCATCCCAACCTCCGCCTCCACTCGATTGGTCACGCCTTAGCTTAGCGGTGCATATGGGGGCAAAATGGCTGCTTCCACCTCCCCGTAGACCCAAACAATAGCGGAAAAAACTGTCTGGCCTCAGCTGCCGGGGAGTCCGATGCACTGCGGTTGCGGACCGGTGAGTACCGCGCGCTGTAATTCCTGAGCACCGCGTGCCCTCGGATCACACGGCGGCGGCGTCTCGCGCTGCGTGCGTCTCGCGCTGCAGCTTCTTCCTCATTGTAGCCAGACTGTAGCCATTAAAACATAAAAAAAAAAAAAACCTGAAATATGTGAGAGCAGGGCACGTGAAGAAGATGAACGCAGGTTAGCCCGTGTCACGCGTGTCAAAGGCTCAGAAAGCAGGTCACTGGATGTGAGTCTCCGTGTGGCGCGCGCGGATCGATAGTAGTGATTAGTGATTAATGTAGTGATAGTTTGTGTTTCTTTAATAATGCCTGCGAGCTTTTTATTGTGCATGTCGGAGGAGGGGGATGACGTCCAGTATTTCCAGTGCTGCAGGATCTCTAAAAAAATTACCTCCAGTTGCCCAATCCTCGCCATTTTACTGAGCTTTGATTTTTGATAGAGGACACGCTGTGCTTTCAAGTGCTCGCCTCTCAGCTTGTTTTCAGACTAAACTAACAGCTGGATCCTCCTGGAGACACGCTCACTTTGTAGACAGTGAAAGCAGTGATAGTCGGTGATCTTATTACAACTTATCCGGGATCAACCAACCAAGTAATCGAAGTATCACTTTTACTCGGAAGTGTGGGGTCGGTCCGGGTTCCTCCTCCTCCTCCTCCTCCTGGATGAGGAGAAAGTCAACTTGCTGCTTGCTTTTTTTTTTTGCCCCTTTAGCCTTTCTAAAGTGCGGCTCGTGTTGTGATTAATAGTGATCATGGATGTAGTGTTGTAATGAGGCTGCTCTTTTACAGTCAGGAGATGAAGTGACAGGCGCAGAGACGCCCACCTCACAGAGACCATTGTCTGTCTCCTGCACGTCTCTTTGATTTAACGATTTGTCGCAGAAAATGGCACTTTTGTCCCAGGAATGGCAGACTGCGGGGAACAGAGACTGCCATGTTTGTTTCATATAGTATGCAATTATCACTCCTTTGTGTGTGTGTGTGTGTGTGTGTGTGTGTGTGTGTGTGTGTGTGTGTGTGTGTGTGTGTGTGACAGGGTAATATTTCCATCTGCATTTCCACACAGTAGAGGTTTTAGCGTGTTGTTATTACAGCCCGGGGTTTTGATTTCATCTGATTTTGGGAGGTGATGAAGAATCAGTGTGAACATGTTCAACGCTTTCAGACTTTTTTATTATTTATTTTTTTTATTATTATTTATTTTTTTTATTTTATTTTAAATTACACATTTTAAAACAACAAAAACCTTTATTATTTATTTCACTTGTACCAAATCAAACCCAAAGAGGGAGAGCGCTGTCTCAACAACACAAACACAACCACGATGTGTTTGTGCAATCAAAAAGGTTTTTCCAGAATTCACCTGCAATTATTATTGTCGATTAATAATCGAAAGGAGCCGATGTTGGCCACCTCAGACTTCTTGTTGCTGCTGCATTGATATTGATCGATATTGATATTGATCGATGGTTCTTTTTCTCTGCTTTTGTTTTTTTGTTTCTCGAAAAAACAATGATTTTAATGATTGATTAATTCCCTTTAAAAAAACAACATTTATCTCATGAGACGGGCGAGTCAGAGACACACACACACACACAGACACACACACACACACTTTGTAGTTTGCTTTTGTTGTATTGATGTTTTATCTTTAAAACATTGTTTAAGGTTCATCTAAACATTCATCGATGTTTTAAAATGAGCTCATTTTCTCAAACTAATCGAAGCTGCAGAAACGTCACCGTGTCTTCAGACTTGACAGCCTTCCTGTTCCCACGTCTGTGCGTCTGTCACTGTGCAGGAGTGGACGTCCCACTTTCCTGCACTTTAGGACAAGTTAGTCATTACTGGGTGCATGAAAAGCTTGAAGTTTAAAGTGACCGTGAGCAGGAGATTCTTTTAGTTTTAAATTCCTGTTTTCAGAACAGACTTCAGATTACTTTCAGAACAAAAAGCTGAAGAATTAAATCCAATCGGGTTTTTTTTCCAGGTGATTTATTTGCCATGGTCACTCAAATGTTAAAAAACAATGTGGTCTGATTTTAATTTTAGATGAGGAGGAGGGAACAGCAGACGAAGAGGATGAGGACGGTGTGAGCGCGGGGAACACAGCGCTGTGCAGCGCGGATTCAGACAGCCCGTCTCCTGGGGACGATGCAAACACCGAGGGTGAGAGGAGAGACGTGGGAGCGCTGACCCCCGAGTGTTGACAAGGGGTCTGATTTGTCACAGCAGAGGCTTATCGTCGCTGTCCGTGGGGGAATAGTAGAAGAAGAAGTGAGCAGAGGGGTGGTGATGAGGCGTGATGACAGACATCAGAGAGGGGGGACGCTCCCCGGGGAAAGGTAGACGAATGTGTTCAGGATTTAATGAGCGCTCGTGTAGCTGCAGACCGGGTGAAGACAGGAGGGTAAGTGAGGTGAAATGTCCTCTGGGACGGAGGACATCTGCATGGGAGGTCGCTCCCCTCCGATGATGCAGAGGAACCTACGATTGGATCCATTGCTCGCTTCCCTTCCCATGATGCATTGCACAGAAGTTCCATTCAACAGTTGGAGATGCATCTCCAGCTCTCGCTCTTTCGTCGATAGTAAAAACACTCTGTGACGGCTCCGTTTTATGAAGATTAGTTTAAAAAAAGTTGCCGAGAAAGTGAATGAAAACTGAACGTGTAAATGAAAGAGAAAAATGTCAACTGATGTGTCGAGTCCGAACGCCGTCGACGGTTGCTAGGAGACCGAACAGGAAGTGATGCAAGTAGGAAGTCCTCTCCGTAGATCACACGCCGTCTCATTTCGGAGACTGCTCGGTTTCAGCCTTCCCGGTCCACGGAGGGCGTGGCTTCCTGGACCGGGAAGACCACGCCCACGACTTCTGTCTGTCAGGGAGAAATAGAACTTAAAGGGGAGGTGCTTTAAGCGATTTGTTGATGACATCACAGCGAGCTGGACTCTAAAATATTCACATGTAGGATTCGAGTTTGTTCTTGAATAATCCGGTGTTCTCGTGTCTCTTGTAGTCCACTTGAAGTGTGAGGTGTGCGGAGCTCGGTTCGAGACCAAGCGGGGACTGTCCATCCACGCCCGCTACCACCTGCGCCGGCTGGGCATCGGTGTTGCAGAGCACAGCGGAGCCGCCATCACCCTCCTGCACCAGATCGCCAAAGAGCGAGACATCAAGAGCCAAACCAGCCCGCTTCTCGTGGCGCCCCGATCAGCCAAGAACTCCTCCCCGAGCGTTCCTCAGCAAGATGAGCTGTTAGACGACATGGACGTGGACGAGAAGCCCATCCCCCTCTCCATCCTGGCCAAAGCAGCGAAATCGGCGACCCCTTCTTCCTCGTCCACGCCTACGCCTTCTCCAGGTGCCTCTCCGGCCCCGCCTCACTCTGGATCCCCGCCCTCGGTGGTGAGGAAAGCGCCCATTTCCTCTCTGCTGCCCGTGTCTTCCCCCCTGCGCTCGCCAGAGCACAAGGCTGGAGGGATGAAAAGTTTGACCTCCAGCCTCTCTTCCTCCATCGCCACAACCAAGCCGCTGTGGGCGCCGCAGGACGATGACGCTCCTCTCAACCTCAGTAAGTGTCAGAGCTCCTCCTGTGTTGTTGTAAATCCACTCTGATCCTGTATCTGATCATGTCTATAAACCCCTCTATTTCAGCCCTGCTCAGAACAGGCTGTTTCTGTGTCTGTAGCTTTAAATATGTAAATGAGCTGTGTCTGACCACGCCCCCTCTCTGGAAGGGCTCGGGTGTACTCGCTGCTTTCTGGCTCCATGTCCTATTGTTTACGGTGAGAAGGCAGACTCAGAGGGCAGAACAAACACCTAGCTGTGGGAGTGTCACCCACCTGGGGGAGGGGCTACTGCCCTTTGTGATGTCACAAAGGGAACATCTCCAAACAGCCTGTTTGAGCACACATTTTCTGAAAAGTGGAGCAGGCAGAAGACGGAGAGGATGGACTTTTCTCCTCATTGGGGGGTTTGTAGACTGACATGTTCGAGTGAGAGGAACATGGAGGAGAATAATTTGCGTCATGTGACCTTTAAAGGTCGTTAAAGTGTCGGACTCTCTTAAATATGTGTAGCGTCCTTTTTGAAACCCTCTGCCTCCCTGTGTGTGTGTGTGCAGCTCTGGAGGTCGATCCAAACAAAGACATTGTGTGTCAGCTGTGCGGCGCCTGGTTCGAGACTCGTAAAGGTTTATCCAGCCACGCCCGGGCCCACCTGCGGCACTTCGGCGTGGAGTACTCTGAATCCAAGGGCTCTCCCATCGACCTCCTGCACCAGCTCATGGACAGCGACGACTTCAAGCACAAAGCCGGCTCGCTGCAGCTGGACAACCACACTGAACCGCGCGGCCTCGTCTCCCCCAAGCACTCCTCCCCCCTGCTGAACCTCTCCTCCTCCTCCTCCTCCTCTTCATCCCTCCTGTATAAGGTGACCACGGAGGGGGGCGGGTCCACATCCAAAGCTACCTCTGCCTCCTCCTTACTCGGCCCGCCTGCCAAGCGTCTCAAATCTTCCTCCATGCGGGTCTTCCGCCTGAGCAGCGGGGAGCTCATGGCCCTGCCACACAGTGAGTTCTCTTCACCATCATAGACCCTCCAAAACCAGAACCAGAACCATCCGCTGCAAGTAGATTTGATTTGAAAGCTCCAGACACCCAGCAGACATGTCAGTGTGAAAACAGATCTGAGAACAACAAACCCAGAGGGAGTCTGACTTCACTTCTCCATTTACTTAGCTGGATTTATAACATCCTTCTGAAATTCTCTGGTGAATCTGGCTCTTAGAAAATGAAGTTAGACTTTTTTTATTTTTTTTATTTTTTTTTTATAGTAGAAAAATTAAACTGGGTAAGATCAGAGTTTTTGCGATTTGTGATTTAAACCAAGCAGCTCTCCGTGTCTGTCACACTCAGGGAAAGGAGCGCTTTATTAAAGTTATAAAGTTATTTTTTGCCTTTTTTGATAGAGAGGAAAGGGGATAGAGCCGGAAATCAGGGAGAGAGCGGGGAGAGACATGCGGGAAAGGAGCGAACCCGGGCCGCCCGCGCGAAGAGCATAGCCTCGCTACATGGGACGCACGCTGCCGCTGTTTAATTCAAATTAACCGTAAATTTAAAAAATGTGTTTTTTTTATAAAAAAACTGGGAGGCGTTTAAAAAACGGGAGCTGTGAGGGTCGTTTGAGAAGTGAGGCTGTGAGGTGTGGAGCACCATAATTCATCGGTCACTGAGGTTAATCGAGATGGTTCTGATGAATATCGTGCTGCGGGGTGGGAGGAGCTAATACTCTGCTTCACTTCCTGCTCTCTCAGGTGAACCTCCAAAGGAAATCGGCTGCGAGTTCTGCGGAGAATACTTCGAGAACCGTAAAGGCCTGTCCAGCCACGCCCGCTCCCACCTGCGTCAGATGGGCATCACCGAGTGGTCGGTGAACGGCTCGCCCATCGACACCCTGCGGGAGGTCATCACCAGACGGGGCCTGCCTTGCGCTCTTCCTCTTAAACCTCTGAAGACTCCTCCGTCGTCCTCCCCCGGCGCTCCTCCTCGCTCGCCTCTGTCAACCTCCTCCTCGCCCTCCGTCTCCCTCCTCGGTCGCCTGCCCTTCGCCTTCGCTCGCCCCTCCAGTCCTGCGCCCTCTGTGTCTAAAATCAGCTCGGCGGCGGCGGCGGCGTCCGGCGGGCTGATCCTGAAGCTGAAGCCGGAGCCGGTGCAGCTGGAGGTCACGGCGCCCGAAGCCGAGGGGAGATCAGCAGGTCTCTCCGGGGAAGCCCTCGGGTGGAGCGGCTCTGACGGCGTGTTTCCGCTCAACCTGGGTAACCACGCCGCTGCGTCTTTCACTACGGGTTAGAAACAAAGAGAAGGGGGAGGGGCTTCATTAAGAATGGATTACATCTGAATCCAAAATCATTTGGGAGGGGCAAACTCGCTCGGTTTAGTGAAGTGATTATAAAATTATAATTATGGAGCAGAAATCTTGTCGTTGACTTCCTCTGTGTCTCCTCCGCAGCCATGTCCAACGACGTGGAGCCCACGCGGGACATCCGCTGCGAGTTCTGCGGAGAATACTTCGAGAACCGTAAAGGCCTGTCCAGCCACGCCCGCTCCCACCTGCGTCAGATGGGCATCACCGAGTGGACGGTGAACGGCTCGCCCATCGACACCCTGCGGGAGGTCATGCACAAGAGAGGGGCCGGCCCCTCCTCCCTCTCGGACCACAGGGTGAAGAAGGAGTCGAGCCAGGGCGCGAGCAGTCCTCTGTGGGAGAGCACGGCGAGCTACGGCAGCCTGGAGCGTCTCGGCGCCTCAGCCTATCAGGCCTCCAAGTACAGGAAATCCCCCCTGAGTTTGTTGCAGTCCGGCTCGAGGCTCCACAAACAGAGCTTCATGTCTGTCGGCACGTCGGGAGGGAAGTTCTTCTCCAGGATGTCTCCCCTGGGAAAAAGAGCGCTGTCCGAGGAGAGCCAATCAGCAGAGAGTGGCCGCTCGCCGTCGCATCAGGTGAAGACCTTCTCTCCGGTGCCACATGACTTCTCCTACAAGAGGAAACCCTCCCCGGATAAACACGGACACCAGGGTGAGTCCTGCATGCCCGGTTTTTTTTTCTTCTACTCGCCGTCCCTCCAGGATCGTCTGACAGCAAAAAAAAAAAAAAAAAAGTTGTTTTGAAACTTTTTTTTTTTTTTAAAACATCACAACAGGAAGTGGATTTGCACAGAACATTTGAACCGTTTTCAGCGTACTAAACCTCTCAGGAAAGAAAGGAAGTCTAAAGATGGAGTTGTTGATAAAGGGGAGGGGGCGGGGCTGGGAGGGGGCGGGGCTTACATAATAGGTTGAAAAAGTTGCAAACATTGTGATTTAGAGGGATTGTAATATTGTTTTGTTGACTCTTCTCTCTCCTCCGGTGTTTGTCAGATCCCAGCTGTGAGCTGTGCGGCTTCTTCTTCGAGAACCGTAAAGCCCTGGCGAGCCACGCGCGGGCGCACCTCCGGCAGTTCGGCGTGACCGAGTGGTGCGTGAATGGCTCGCCCATCGAGACGCTCAGCGCCTGGATGCGCAGCCGGCCGCAGAAGGTGCTGGAGATGCATCGCAGCTACATGCAGGGCAGCCGCTCCAGCCTGAAGAAGGTGAGGAGAGAGAGAGCGGGCGAGCGAGCGAGTGGGCAGGTAATCCGTCTTGAGTGCAGAGCCTGAGGTCAGAGCGGGCGCTGTTATTACGCGGCGTTATCTCTGCTCTCTGACACTCTGGCACAGTGTGGAGTTTCCTCAGAGCGCAGACAGTCAAATACAGGATCACACACACACACACACACACACACACACACACGCACACACACTCTTTTAACAGGCGTCATGCTGGCGGATGCATCACGCCTGCGCTGGCGTCTCGACAGACATTTTGTGTCTTGGAAAGCTTCAGACGTGTTGTCTCACAGCTTTGAGCATTACTGTAGATTCTGCTCTCTTTACACCACCGAGGGGACGAGATGCCAGCGCAGCTCGGCGATTGACTTGATAGTTGCCATAGTAACCGGGGTGCCTGGCAGCTTATGTTTCATAACGAGATAAATCATGGCGAGCTGTTGATAGAGGAAAATGTACGTTTTTCTTTTTCTTATTCCCCCCGCTGGATTTCTTTCTGGTGCATTTGCGTCACGCTCACCTTTTCCCTGCAGAGCGGTGACACACATACAGAGTGTGTGTGTGTGTGTGTGTGTGTGTGTGTGTGTGTGTGTGTGTGTGTGTGTGTGTGTGTGTGTGTGTGTGTGTGTGTGTGTGTGTGTGTGTGTGTGTGTGTGTGTGTGTGTGTGTGTGTGTGTGTGTGTGTGTGTGTGTGTGTGTGTGTGTGTGTGTGTGTGTGTGTGTGTGTGTGTCAGCAGGAAATGAGTCATTCACAGCGGTCAGGCTGCTGTTTGAAGCCGTCGTTTTTCGCACCTGTGACATGTCGCCTTCAATCTGAGCGACGCAGAGGTGTAAATTGAGGAACACAGGGAGAGCGCTGTGTGTGTGTGTGTGTGTGAAGCCTAAACACAATGTAAACTCACAGACGCCGATGTGACGCCGTCGTGTAATCAACACGCACGAACAAAGACGACGGATGACGGCGCTCAGATCTGAAAAAAAAAAATCTCCTGATTATTTTAATGAAAGTCACTTGTGGATGTCGCTGAAGTTAAAACGACTTGACTTTGCTTTGCGTGGTTAACTCTGATGTTTCCGTCCTCCTGTGGTTACAGAAGGCCTCCTCCTCTTCCTCCTCCTCCTCCTCCTCCTCCTCCCATTGGCCCTCCTCTCTGGCTGTGGGCCTGGTGCGTCCGCTGAGCCGTGAGCTCAGCCACAGCTCTTCCAAGACCGCCGAGGACCAAGCTGGCATCAGCCTGCAGGGCGCTCTCATCCGCTCCGACCTCGCCACTCGCAGTCCCTCGCGGCTCGCAGGCGGCCTCCCGCTGCAGGCGCAGGTGGCTCGCAGCGAGCTCAACGTCCGCCTGCCCAGAGGTACGTGAGAGCACGGCGCGTGTCCTTCTTTGGGTGAAGGTGGGAAATAAACAGAACGTCAGAATCGATTAAGAACGGAAGCTAGCTGAATAAAAAAAGAGGCTAACACTCCTCTGGTGTCTTCTTCTGTTTCAAGGTTTTGAGCGTCGACCTCTGAAGCACCCGTCTCTCCCTGACGGAGCAGAGAGGGACAGCGGCCCTCCGAAGCCCCCCCGCACAGGCACCGTCCCCTCCCTGGTGCCCAAACCCCCCTCCTACCCGCTGGTCAAACTGGTGGGGAAGTTCTACACCCTGAAGTGCCGGTGAGTGACACACATTCAGGGCAGTCTAGATATATTTTTAATAGTTGTTAAATCCCCCCCCCCCCCCCTCCCCCTCTGGGTTCACTCCACTTGAAGTTGCCTCTGCTCTATATCGAGAACAGTGAATCATTTGGGATTCCCCGGCAGCACGAGCGACGGCTTAAATTCAGAAATAACTGCAGCACAGAAAGTCTGATCACATCCTGCAGCTGCATCAGTTTGTGTTAGCGCTGCATGTAAATGTTTGTAATTCCTCCAGTAGTTCTCATCACCCTTGAATAAAGAGGTCTGCAGAGGTCGTGAGCTGCTCTCAGTCGCCCTGCTCCGTCTGTTTCAGGTTCTGTGAGGTGGAGTTTCACGGCCCGCTGTCGGTGCAGGAGGACTGGATCAGACACCTCCAGCAGCACATCCTCAAGATGAACTACAACAAGCCTGCTGCTCCGAAAGAAGCCTCCGCTGGACCCCCTGCCCCGGCCCAAGACCCCGTCCCAGTCCAGGCCTCCACCTCTACCTCCAGCATCACCTCCACCCCGACCCGCACCTCGGCTCCCAACAGCAGCTCCCCGACGCCCCCCTCCGAGTCCGCTCCACCTTTCACTGCCACGAAGATTGTAAAGGTCTCTGAGGAGCAGCCCAGCCCTTCTCCAGCTCCACTCCCCCTCCCCGCCCAGACCGTGTGAGCCCATCTGAGTCTGCCCCCCCCCCCCTCCCCTCCCCCCACCACCGCGCTCTTTTTACCTTCTTCTTTTTTCTTCCATCCGTTTCTTTCCTCTGGCCTTCGCGGAGCCTCGTCGAGGAGGAGCGCTCGCCCTCCAAAGAGCCCTCTGAGCACCTTTTTTTTTTTTTTTTTTTTTTTTTGAAGCAGCTTTTCCAGACTGTTACTAAGTCCCGTTACCATGGGAACGAAGCTCTCCCAAGCTTTACCTGTGCACCGGGGACGGACGACTGTCAGACGAGTTCCAAGGTTAGGAGACGAGAAGAAACCAATGATCTGTTGTTTCTTTTGCCTTGTTTAGATTGAATGTCCGGGGCGACGATGGGAACATTTCACTGGCTGATTGAAGCGTTAATGTAGCCCTTCATCTCACCTCCTCCTCCTCCTCCTCTGACTTTTCACTACATCGTGCCCCCCCCCCCCCTTTTATACTCCCTACTCAGACCTCTGAGACTCCTGACATTCCTGTCATACTGCTCGTTCTGGCCTGAGCCTCTCACACTGCAAAAACTCAAATCTCAACGAGTGGAATTTCTCCTTAAAAATGTGTCCTTAGAAAACGTCTCATTCAGCTGACGAGGCCGGAGACACGTCTCATTTCAAGATATAAAAACAAAAAACATCTTTTACTGCATACGGGGCATGAAATGTTCACCAAAGTGTAGACCAGTCCCAAGTTACTGACGATCAATGAAGTCCGACCTGATTCGTCAGATTTTGATCGTCGATTCTCGAATGGTTTTTTTCTTTTCATTGATTCAGATTCTCGTTTCGACCTCTTCTTTGTCGTAGCTTCGACGCTTCAGACTTTCTGAACTGAAATCCAAGAATACGCTGAAGTCGGACTTGACTCGTAAACTTCTGAGCAGAACCTGAACGCAGCATGAGGCTCTGACTCAGACTTCTCGTATCAGGACACTCGGGTAAAGTTTGTTTACCTGATGGCAGATTTTCTAAAATTCTTCTTTTTTGCTTCGTCGTCTTTTGAAATCAGATGTTTATCCGGACGCGTCTGTGAATGTGGACGCGGAGAGCTTTTGCAGTGTGTGAAGGTCCATTTTTGAACCACGCTCGTCTCGTAGATGAGACTTTAAAAAACCGGCACTTTTAACGATGACGTCGTCACTGACTGACTGAAGCCTCCTTTGAAATGGGCCAAATCTGAAGACGCCTAACCTGACTAGTGTAAGGAGCAAGAAGTGGAAGCACACCCAAAAAGGGAACCCCCCCCTCCCATCCCTTAGTTAACTTTATAATGTAATAGTGATCCCCAAATGTACATTTAGATTGAATGTAGCTTAAAGCACCTAATGATACCTTAGAACCTTATATTTGCACGCCATCATAAACAAACAAAACTCAAAACCTTGAAGCTTGAATCTGACCACGATTTATTTCTAGAAACGTTCGCCAACTTCTCAAACATTTCCTGCGTAGTCTGCGATTAGCGACTTCCTGCCGAGTGACAGTCGTGTGTCTGTAGCTTTAAATATGTAAATGAGCTGTGTCTGGCCACGCCCCCTCTCTGGAAGGGCTCGGGTGTACTCGCTGCTTTCTGGCTCCATGTCCTATTGTTTACGGTGAGAAGGCAGACTCAGAGGGCAGAACAAACACCTAGCTGTGGGAGTGTCACCCACCTGGGGGAGGGGCTACTGCCCTTTGTGATGTCATAAAGGGAAAATCTCCAAACGGCCTGTTTGAGCACACATTTACTGAAAAGTGGAGCAGGCAGAAGACGGGGAGGATGGACTTTTCTCATGATTGGAGGGTTTGTAGACAGACATGTTAGAGTCAGAGGAACATGGAGAATCATACGTGACCTTTAAGAGATTAGTAAAAATCTCTTTGTCGCTAAACAGGAAGTGTGACGTGTTATGAGCGTGCAGGTTTCTGTTCATAGAGATGAATAAATCGTGGTCAGATTCACGTGGTGGGAGCTTAGATATCTTTCATCTGAACTCTTTCCTGCACACGCCAAAGCTTGCTGCAATGTGATTGGTCAATACACTAAAACTGTTGCTAATTGAGCTACATACTCAAACCTAACCCCGCGTACAGACGCTACATTTCCCCGTAGAATCAGTAGAGATAAGATGGTTTTACTTCGTCTGTGCAGACTCGTGTTTGCAGCACGCCGCGCTCCGCTTGTGTCTTTTGATCTGCTTCTTTTTTTTTTTACATAAACGGCGCCATAAAAACCGTCAAAGTCCCACATTTCACACATGTTTGTGTTCACATCGTTGCCATTATCTTCCTGCCTTCTTCAACCCAAACTATTATTTATTTATTATTATGCATCTGAATGTGGTAAGCTAGGTCATTTTAAAGCTAACGTAGAATGTTTGAGAATAGGTCAAAAGGTGCACGGTATGTGCGTGCGTCTGTGTTTGTGTGTGTGTGTGAGTGTGTGTGTGTGTGTGTGTGTGTGTGTGTGTGTGTACATAGAATATGTGCATTTGTTTCCCCTTTTTAAAGAGAAAGACAGAAGTCAAACTGCTTGCTAGGAAGACGTCTCCTTCGCTCAAAGTGAACTAAACACAGGAGTCTGTCTGCGTGTGTGTCGTGTGATCAGGACTTTAATGCATCCCGCGGTGTGTGTGTGTGTGTGTGTGTGAGGATGTGCCAAAGACTCTGTTTACTTCCTTGTCTTGCCTCTGTAAAAGCTGTTTACATTGGACCTGACGGTGGAGGGAACTCTGCACAGCTATCAGCGAGTTCCCACGACTTTCCACAGATCTGCATCGCTGCACCTCTGCGTCGCTCCGCGGAGTTTGACGGACTCTGCCGACCGGAGCGTCTCCAACGGGACTCGCGTTGTTACTGTAGGTTTTAGGATTATTCCAATTTAACAAGGACACAAAGTGAACGGGAGAACTGTCAGTCCAGGCGCAGAAACACGTCTGCCCTCTGGTATCCAGACCGGAGTCTGTCTTCATATCCTCCCTCTACTGATCTCTCACCGAAGGGTCCACGTAGGCTGACCACTTTGAAAAGTTTGCTCCATGTTCGCTCCAACAGTACCCGAACCCTTCTACAGAATATAGCTACATATATAACTACATGTACTTAAGAAACTGTTGATGCTAGTAGAGCCATCAGCACTTCTATTAGCAGAGGTAGTTAAAAAAGAAGTGATCTTAATTCCTCTATTGTGATTTGATTTCCACCTTTGATGCTCTGTATTTTTTATTGCTCTGTGCATTTCTGTATTTGCAGTCCTGCAAGGTGAATCTTAGAGTATTTTTTATTTTCACCTGTTAGTTTCTCCGAGCTGAAACTTTGGTGCTGAGAGTGAGGAAAACATTTGAATGTGATTGTCATGTCCTGGTGTCGAAGGACTCTAAAAAAAAAAAAAAAAAAAAAACAATAAAAAAAAAAAAAGGTGTGTTAAAAGGAGAGCGCTGCGGTGCACGCTGTCGTCTGGTCCTGTCTGTATTCACAGGGTTTAAAGATGCTGCAGCCTCTGACTGCATTACTCAATCAGACGTGGGTGCATCAGAGCTCCTTTTAAGATCACCTGAGAGCAAATCAGCTGGTGTAACTGGCTGATGTGTGTGTGTGTGTGTGTGTGTGTGTGTGTGTGTGTGAGAGAGAGAGAGAGAGAGAGTGTGTTTAAAAACAAAATGAGACAATAATGATAAAGAAGAAAAAGATGCAGTTGAAGAAAGATGTGTACTGTACACAAAGGGTTAAGTTTTAGGTGAAACAATCGAGAACAAACAAACAATAAATGTGATTTCAATTTCTGACATGAAACTGTCGTCTTTGTTTACATTTCAACACGTCGCCCGTCTTCAAAGTTAACAGTGATTTGGAGGTTTGTGTTGTATGTTTGAGATGACCCTCCTGTGTAGGAAGGTCTTTGAGCCACTAGGGGGAGGTATAACATTACGTCCAAATTTCAGAATCAGGATGAGAGCGGTGCCTGAAGAAGCAGGACAACTCTGAACGGAGTCACAGAAGAAGAAGGGGGGGGGAAAAAAGGGGCCTTTTGCGTCTGCAATAACCTCCATCCTCTCAGGACCCACCACCAACTCCTCAGTGCAAATCGCAACTCAAGTTTTGGAGGTTTTCCAACCAGGCAGAAGCACACAAGTGGTTTTTTTCCATCCACACATTCCCGACCCACCAGTCGAGACCATAGACTGTAAAGTCGAGACCCGCTGGCTGGAAGTAGAGATCGTTGTGAAATGAGGAGCCGGCAGACTTCAGGCCGAGACAAATTCATAGTGATGCATTATGAGCTAATCCTTAATAAAAAAAATTAAAAAAAGTTCAGTTCTCTAGTGTGCCGTGGGTAAAAGAAAACAGAAGGAAATTAGGGATATTAAGAAGTTCGTAAAGGAATGATGTGTTGTACTGCTTATCAAAAGGCAAGGCAGGAAACTGCTTGGGGCCAAAGACCAGGAGGGGGCCCCTTGATGCCTCACAAAACTAAAAATGACAACAGTCAACAGGAGAGAAAAAAGAGGAAGAGGAGTTTGCGTCGGTACACTTAGCAGACGTGATGGTTGGAGGGCCCCGTGGGTAATTTAGACCGGGGGCCTCTTTCTGATTTCTGCCACAACTTCACCAACTAGCAAGTCGCTAGCTCACCAATTAGCTAGTCGCTAGCTCACCAACTAGCAAGTCGCTAGTTCGCAACTAGCAAGTTGCTAGTTCGCCAACTAGCAAGTCGCTAGTTCGCAAACTAGCAAGTCGCTAGTTCGCCAACTAGCAAGTCGCTAGTTCGCCAACTAGCAAGTCGCTAGCTCACCAACTAGCAAGTCTCTAGCTCACCAATTAGCAAGTCTCTAGCTCACCAATTAGCAAGTCGCTAGCTCGCCAACTAGCGAGTCGCTAGCTCACCAACTAGCAAGTCGCTAGCTCACCAACTAGCAAGTCGCTAGCTCACCAACTAGCAAGTCGCTAGTTCGCCAACTAGCAAGTCGCTAGCTCACCAACTAGCAAGTCTCTAGCTCACCAATTAGCAAGTCGCTAGCTCGCCAACTAGCGAGTCGCTAGCTCACCAACTAGCAAGTCGCTAGCTCACCAACTAGCAAGTCGCTAGTTCGCCAACTAGGAAGTCCAACAAAGAAATCCTGACCTGTAATTAGTAAAATAAATATTTGCTCATGCAGAAAACAAAGTGTACTGAAGGTAGTTCGTCCGTCACATTTCAACACACAGAAATGAGACAAATACACTTTTTAGAATTGAGGCTCATAAACGCAGTGTGACGACATGTGACGCCTTAATGACTTCACTTTATGTTTTATGACTTTAATGACCAAATCCTGCACTCCACATCGATTGTCATTATCCTGACTCTGGTCTCCGAGTCGAAGCGAGACGACTGATCAATGATGGAGTTAATGAGATCTCTGAAGTAACAGAGTTATGCATTAGCAGGGAATTACAAAACCTAATATCTCAGTCAGTATTGATAGAAACCATTGGACACGCAGTCTGGTTGATCAATACAAGGCTTTAAAATGTTCTCTTAAAATAGCTCTGTGGTGGGTCTACAGCGTGTGTGTGTGGAGAACTATCCAAAGAGAGGCCAATCATTAGTTCTTTGTTTTATTTGGACATAAAGCTCTTGAACTCATCCAGAGGACAATGGCTCCGAGTGTTCCTGAAAACATCTGCTCCCTGGATCCTCTTTGTTTTAAGCCCCTTTAAGTCGGTCGTTGGTGGGAAACTAACAAAAGATAACAGAAGAGAGCAGGGTGAGGTGTGTGTGTGTGTGTGTGTGGGGGGGGGGGGGGGGGGGTCCACGAGAGCTGGGATCAAAACCTCCAACAAAGATACAGCTCGTTCTGTTTGTTCACAGGATACAGCAGCTGTACGCTAAAACTCAAAATAGCCTCCTGTTCCCATGGAAACAAAGGCTCGAGGTTGATTTTGAATTTGACTCTGGTGTGAGGTCAAGAGGTTTTTAAAAAAGAGGACGGAGGCAGAAACGGATGAGGCCAACGCGGCACAGTGCGGAGGGTTTCAGGCTGACCAACAACAAAGGATGAAGTCGAGACTGGTGGGGAATCACGGGAGTTCCGTCTGCTACAACGTTTTAATGTAAACGTTCCAATAAAATTAAACAAATTGTACGTTTAAAGTCTGATAAAACTCACATTTTCACTTTTTTTTTCTCCCCAATTATGCTCTCCTCCTTCAGGGATCGCTGACCCGCTGACGATCCAGAACAGATGTGCAACCAATGACAGGACGGCGCTCCGGGGGAAACAGCCGCCTGGACCTGCTCTATTTTTGAATGAGAAGGAGTCACTCCCGCTGTTATCGTTTTGTTGAGTTTGGACCTCGATAAAGACAGAAAAGAGCCTCATGCTGGGTCGGCTGCAGACTGGAAACAGAATCCATTCAGATCAGGTGAGACCGGCAGGTGAATCCGGTGTGTCTGACTCCGGGGTCAGCGACTTCAGAGCGCCATGGGTGTATATTTTAATCAATGTTTCCTTTGCTGTTGCGTGTCCTCTGACTGCTGAATTACATTCAGAAGACGCAACAACAAAGAGATCAATAACCACTCGTCACGGCGCCCGTCACGCACAGGGTCACCACTTCATCACTGCAGAAGTATTTACATTTGGCGATGGAAAAACAAACATTCAAGCGTTCTGTGGAAAACAGGAATTGCACAAACAAACAGAAAGAAGATGCTTGAAATCTTATCAGAAGACGTTCAAACTTTCCATGTCTGAATGAACTCCAGCTGCGTTCTTTGTGATGTCGTGGGATGAAGCGCTCCAGCTGTCTTCGTCCCCCGGCGGGCAGCGTGCTGAGGTTCACCAGAGTCAGAGATCCCACCGCCCCGAGGTTTAAAAAAACAGGATGGTAGTACAGAAAACCAGTCTTCGTCTCAAGACCACTTTTTTTTTTAAAGATCGTTGTCTCGTCTTGGAATCCAAAAAGTTTTTGGACTCAATGTTGTCCTGGTCTTGGACTCAGGATTTGAAATCAAGGCCGATCGAGACCACCAGTGATATTCTGCGCTGCAGTTCCACGTTCCGTCTTGGTTTAGGTCTTAACCCGGTCTCGCTCTGCCTTGGTCTTGGTTTTGGTCTTAACCCGGTCTCGTCCTGCCTTGGTCTTGGTTTTGGTCTTAACCCGGTCTCGTCCTGCCTTGGTCTTGGTTTTGGTCTTAACCCGGTCTCGCTCTGCCTTGGTCCTTGGTTTTGGTCTTAACCCGGTCTCGTCCTGCCTTGGTCTTGGTTTTGGTCTTAACCCGGTCTCGCTATGCCTTGGTCCTTGGTTTTGGTCTTGGACTCGACCCGGTCTCGTCCTGCCTTGGTCTTGGTTTTGGTCTTAACCCGGTCTCGTCCTGCCTTGGTCTTGGTTTTGGTCTTAACCCGGTCTCATCCTGCCTTGGTCTGGTTTTGGTCTTAACCCGGTCTCGCTCTGCCTTGGTCCTTGGTTTAGGTCTTGCCTTTGTCTTGGTCTTGACTTGATCTCAATCCCTCGATGCCTTGGTTTTGGAGCACTCTGACCTTGGGTATGTCTTGGTCTTGACTCGGTCTCGTCCTGCCTTGGTCTTGGTCTTGGTTTGGACTAAGTCTCGTCCTTCCTTGGTTTTGGTCTTGGTCACGACTTAGTCTTAATCCCTAAATATCCCTAATTGGTCTTGTCTTGGTGTGGGAGCACCCTGGTCTTGGTCTTGTCTTGCTGTGGGAGCACCCTGGTCTTGGTCTTGGTCTTGGTGTGGGAGCACCCTGGTCTTGGTCTTGCTGTGGGAGCACCCTGGTCTTGGTCTTGCTGTGGGAGCACCCTGGTCTTGGTCTTGGTCTTGGTGTGGGAGCACCCTGGTCTTGGTCTCGTCTCGGTTCCTGTGATCTTGAACAACACTACATGAAGACCTCCTGCTGCAGGTCCAGCTGTGGTGTCAGCTGTTCTCCATCGGCCATCTTTTGTTTTTCTCTGTAACGGCTTCATCCGTCTGTTTTCTTTCGCTCTCTGAACCATCTGCTTCCTGTTTGCAGTTTAAACTCTTTTCAGCCCCGGCAGAGTTTTGATATCGACCACTCACAGCGCTCCCTTCTGCTCTTTATTAAGATTCTCCGACACAGCCGATTAATGCTCAAATACATTTCAGTCTTCTCTAACAGATTTCAGATACGAGGCCTGCTGGAGGAGAGTCCAACATGCAACGTGTGATCACGCGTGCACGGGGAGAACATGCAAACCCCACGCAGCCCAGCGGGGGGGGTTTCTAACCACGACGGTCTCTGCCTCGGCTCGTTCCACGGACAGCTTTGACCTGCAGACTCTGACCTCAGGTCTCATCCCGTTTCTCCTCAGATTTCTGCAGCTGAATTAAAACATCTTTTTTTTTTTTTTTTAAAGCCACAGTCAAAAGGATTAAGCTAACGTTTCCAGGTCAAAAAGAACTAAAGGTTTTTAAAAGATATTTTAAATGTTTACAAGCGTGTCTTTAAGTAGCAAAAAAAAAAAAAAATCCTTTGAAAGTGTGATCAGCCATGCTCTCTTTCATTTCCAGACCATTTTTGGTATCAAAGTCAGAGATAAGTCCGACAGATGATGAGCCACTTTGAAGGGATGAAAAGACTCATCTCTCTGACCCTTACTTCATTTTCTCTCGGAGCATTTCTTGTGAATCTTCATTCACAGAGGAGCTCAGGGGAAATGACAGGAACAGTTGATATCTCTGCTCTGAGATTAGATCCTTGGACCCCCCCCCCCCCCCCCCCCCCCCCCCCGAGGCCCTGCATGAATCTCCCAAATGCATCCAAAGTTGGTCACAGCGAAATACAAAGAACACCTCAAAAAGAAAACATCCCACAGCTTTGCAGGAAACACAGTTAACGTTCATAATCCGCCTGCAGAGGGACGAGTCTGTGCAGAATACAGGAGACATAAATCTGAACTTGTTTAACAAAATGTGTCGGACATGTTGAAAATCCATCAGAGCAACACGCCAGTTTGATGCTCGATCCTCGGGCGCCCCCCCGCTGACAGGTGGATTTCACAGATAATGATAAAAGTAAGGCGTGAGATCTGAGACCACCCAGAGACCACTCAGAGCTCTGAGTTACACCAGCTCGCTAACATACATGAGCGGGACGTAACAAAGTTCAACTTTAATAATAATTTTCACCGCTCCATCCTGAATCGACTCGCTCTGCGTGAGCTCATCGTTCACGCACGTCGTAAACCAGCGAGATGTGAAGATGGTTGTGAGATTAAACACATTTTTGTTTTAGTGGGAATGAAAACACTTGATAAATACGTTGAGGGGGGAAAAAGAACATTTGGCAGTGCCCCCGTCTTGACCTATTATTTATCCATAAAACAGAGCTGAGTTGTCTTCTGGTATGTCTGGAGAGAGACACATGTGCACCATGTGTTAGCACTTCAGTCGACATCGAAGACGAAGATCTTTCCAGCTCGGCTCTGTTTGGCAAAAAGAAACTCGATAATGTTTCTTGTCGTTTCTCATTTTAAAGAAAAGCAGAGCGCAGATTTCCCAAGCCGTGCACGAACAGATCACCTCCGAGCAGCAGCGTGTGCGTCCTCTTCAGATCTGTGTGAACATGTAATAAACAGAACGACGTGTTATATTTTCTACTGCAGGCGTCGCCGGACTTTTTCCTTCTGAAACCGACTTTAAATTAAATGAATGTGGCGGAGATCGACCTAAACATCCTCTAAAATCGCTGCAGGCTGGAGGAGAGCGAAAGGCTGCAGTAGGGGTCAAAGGTCGCCAAACGGCACGGTTTGTTTTGGTTTTCACGCTCGTGCTCAAGGGCGACATCTACTGGACCAAAAAGTTGAACATTTTCCCTTTCAAAGGCAGGGTTGGTCATTTTCTCCAGACCAAAGATCCACTTTTTCAGATTTTGGTTGAAATTGTTTTTAGGTCCTGACAGTAATTAATAACTCAGGTTCTCTGAAAAAGACACAAAATCATCATCTGTAGCAGCGAAAACTTCGACCCATGTCAAGCCTCTCTGCTCCGTGCATGCACGAGGCCACGCTCCAAGCATGAGCTGAAATCCACTTCTGGACCAATGGCGTTAGAGCATGTAAGTGAGGGGGCGGGGCTTTTGAGGGAGCACGGAGAGAATGTTTCTTTTAAAATCACGCTAGTTTTCGAAAATGACCGACCCTTCCTCTAAATGAAGTCACTTCAGACTTTTACTCTGGACTTGACAGGAAAAAGTCTTTTTGTGTCGCGGGTTACAACCTCTGTGCTCCCCGTCCTCGCCGCTGAGGTGGAGGTCGGAGCGGGCGGTGCTGGAGCGAGGACGGCGGTGGTTGTTGGGAGGTCGACGAGCTCTGTCTACTTTTATTCTGCACGATGAAACACAGACCGAAGTAAAAGTCTCTCCTAAAACTGCAGATTGAAAACCGAATCCGGAGTGTGATCCCTGGAGTATAGGACGACAAGAAAACACATTAGCATGTCATCTGCTGCTTCCTAATGGATCTGTTGATGTCGTGTTTCCACAAAGAGCACCGGGGGACGCTCTGCTTTCTCGTAACTCTGAGTCACTCTGCTGTGCGGCCCCTCGCTCTCCTGCCGACAGACAGACGGCTGAAGACGTCCAAATAATGTTCGCTTCAGTTCCAGCTCCGGACCTGGAAATTATGAATCATTATCAACAAGGAGAGCGAAGAAAAAGAAGCTCGAGAGTGTCATAATAGTTGTCGTCTGTCTCTCTGATGTTTCCTGCAAGTCCAAATGAATCCCTCGTTTTAGCAAAGATTTTTAAAGGTCTGTTCTGTAAGCGTGTTTTCCCTCTCTCTCTGGTTTCTTGTTTGTCTTGTGTGCAAGTTCACCTGGAGCTACAGGATGATCAGCTGACCTGGGAGGGCAGGAGCGTGTGTGTGTGCGTGTGTGTGTGTGTGTGAGGGCGTGGAAGCTCCGAGACGTCGGGCGGGTCGAGACCATTTTAGAGATTTAAAAGTAAATTAAAGAAGTCTGTGGATCCACATCAAGTCTTCAAACCTGCAGCTCGTCTGCAATCCAGCGACCGCCACTCCGCTCGGCGGCGTGTGGTCCGTTTACCCGCTGTGGTTTTTCTCAGTCAGGATTGTTCGTGACATTTTTTTTTTAAAGATTTTAAAATTCACTCGTTTTTTTTTTTGCTGTTTCCAGATTTTCCATTTCTCAATCTTCAGCCTCCCACATATCGAACAAACGTCGGCCCTCCAGCCCGTATCCAACAAACACACGATAAATAACTTCTTGACTTCACTTCTAACACAAACTGATGAATAAAACCCGTCAGAAGACAACAACACAGCTGCTCAGTTTGGGGTAAACACGCTCTCCGTGTGACAATGTAAATCTCACTGAAGGATTATTACGTAAGAAGGTCGTCGTCAGCCGGATAAAAATAGAGAACTCTCTGGAAGAATGTGAATCTTCTAAACACTCGGCGAGCGGGCGCTTCACAAACACCACGAGGCCCGAGGCGGACAGCACTTTGAAACATGGCGCTCCTCCAGCTTGAGCGGCGTGGGCGAAGTGAGCGCGAGCGGAGTTATTGGCGTGTCAATTACAGAGCAGCAGCCAAAACAACAAGCTCTCAGCGCTGCTCGCAGGAATCGATCGGCGCGGCGGCCTCTGTGAGAGTCTGAGGATGCATTAAGGGAAAAAAACGCCATCACGACGAAATGTTCCTGGAGCAGCAGAGAGCGGTCGGATGAACTCGGTAATATGAGCAACGCCGTCTGATGGCTTTCTGTGGTGTGAAGTTTCCTGTCGAAGCCGTCACTTACGTTTGAGATGAATCCTCTCTGATCAATATTTCAAACAGAGATTAAATAACTTTTACTGCCTCCAATAACTCTGCCTGTAATAAACGTTCAACGGGTTCACTGTGGCGTGGGTCCACGCCGTGTGACAGGCCTGGTGGGCGGAGCTGGCCAGACGCCTCAGGTGAGGGTTATTTACCTCTTCTTATGTAACCTCATCATGGCAGCACGCTCCGTTAGTTTAGTTTTAAATTCACACACTCACAAAGTCGTGTGTGTGTGTGTGTGTGTGTGTGTGTGTGTGTGTGATCTCTAGTGTGTATCCTTGTATCCTTGTGTCCTTGTATCCTTGTGTCCTTGTATCCTTGTGTGTGTGTGATTCCTAGTGTGGTTTACTGTAGTCTCTAGTGTGTATCCTTGTGTCCTTGTGTCCTTGTATCCTTGTATCCTTGTGTCCTTGTGTCCTTGTATCCTTGTATCCTTGTATCCTTGTGTCCTTGTATCCTTGTGTCCTTCTGTCTGTAAGCTTGTTTCCTGTCGTGTTTTCAGGCTCTTAATTTGGTGTTTAATGTTTCTTCGTCTTGTTTTAAGCGTTTCCTGTTTTATTTTGTAATATCCTGTTTTAGTTTTCAGGGTCTGGTTTGACTTCGTCCTCAGTTTTCTTTGTTCCTCGTGTTTCCCTCCTGTCTCTGATGATTGTCCTCACCTGTCTCATTAGTCTCACCTGCCTGTTGAGTCTCTGTGTGTCCTCAGTTCATCGTGTTTGAACGTTTCCTCGTTTCTTTCCCTGCTTCTTTGGATTCACTTTGTTTTTGCTGCGTTTGATTTGATTTATTATTGAAGTAAGTTTTTTTTTTTTTTTCCTTTTTGTTTGAATAAATCTTTTGTTTGTCTATCTGCAGTCGGGTCCTGCTCCTTGTTTCTGCCCGACACAACAACACGCCCGGCTGTCTTTGTGAATGTTCATTATTTTTGCTGTAATAAACTTTTTACAGCGTTCAGTTAAAACCGTGTTTCTCCTTTGTTTCTGTCAGGACTGAAGCGCCGGGTCGTTCCTGCAGATCATGATCGCTTTGTTTGACCTTCCAAGCATCTTCTCAGATCTGTTAACCCAACATGGCGGACGAGCTTTAAGGGTGAAGATCCAAGAGGTCAGAGGTCAGACCACTTAAACATCCGGCTTGTTTTTTTAAAGTCTAAAAAAAATCCCTGTTACTTCTGAATTTATTTAAGTAATTGTTGTTTTAACCTTTTGAGCCTATGAGCGTCACAGCTGGTCAAAGTGGAACCAGGAAGTGATCTGTAAACTCAGGATGTTTACGACACACACACTTTTTTGAGTTATTGATTATGTCCTCTCGGCACATCCGGCACGTTGTGTTCGCGGCACACGAAGTCGGAGAGAGGCGACGCATCATCTCTGAAGAGCCGAGGCAGAAGTGTGACAGAGCCAGGGTGTCGACAAATATCTGCACGGATTCACAAATGTGCACAAACATCTACAAATGTGAACACAGCTGCAGAAATGCTCACTGGAGCATCATTTGAGCGGTGACTTTTTTTTTTGCACGATTGGGAGCAGATTTTGTCACGATCGAGCAGGCAGGAAACAGGGAGAGGAGGACCCAAATGCAGAATAAACTAATTTATTTAAACAAAAGGCAAAAACAAAAACTTACAAGAAAAATCCAAAACGTTCCAAAAACCACGACGGAGAAAACACAGGGAGCAGGGAGCTGAAACACATTCCGGGATGACAGACCACGAGACAATGCATGACAAAACAATGAACCGACAAGAAACTCAGGCAAACACAGAGACTAAGTAGACAAGGGGTAATCAGACACAGGTGATACTAACGAGACAGGTGAGGAACATCAGGGTAATCAGGAAGGCGGGAAACACAAGGAACAAAGGACACAAGAATACAGGGAAACACACTACGGACTGAAGTAAACACTAGGAACATACATATACTGAACACGAGGGAAATAAACTAAAACAAGATTAAATACAGAACAAAAACCAAACCATGACAGATTTAGTGCAAGCTGAAAGTTCACACCGGGCTCGTCCTCGCCATCAGACGGCGCGTCCCCTGCAGGGTTAGCGTGCACGTTTAGCACCTGCATTTCCAACACAAAGCAAGACCAAAAGGTTCCAGCACGGAGGAGGCGTGGCCTAACGGTTTGTTTTGGTTACAAGCCGGAGCACGAGGTTGGATGTGCACATTCTTCCTGTCTGTGTGGGAGGTGAGTTTGAACGGGAGTTACTGTAAGTAGAAGAAGAGTCGGAGCTCGGAGATAAATCTGTTTGTGTGAATGTCCGAACACATCGATACGACTTGATTTATCCCGATAAGAGAGAAACACTTCTACTGGCTTCTCTTTTATTTTATCACTTCCCAGTTGTGCCTCCACTGTCTCCTGTTTCGCCTCCTTTTTTCCCAAGATAAGAATTATATCCCAGGATAAGTGTTTTTTGTTTGTTTGTTTAAACTTCCTCATCAGGCCCGTTTGTGCAGCACTGATTGAGCCTTCACAGTGATGATGATGATGATGATGATGTGTTCAGGTTCTTTTGCTGCCTGTGGGGGAAAACTTCAGGTCATTTCCTCGGAAACAAAAGTATTTTTTGATCTAAACTGGAAGATTGAGTTTGTTTATGTTTTCAGCACTTTGAGATTAGGACTCTGTTAGTGCTCTGTTTGACATGAGACGAATACGAGTCTAATAAAAAAATAAAAAAAACCCTGCGTGCCTCTCCTCTCACTCACAGTCTCGTTTCTTTTACGGCTTTTTTTCATCTCAACAGTTGAATTTTTACTTTTGCGTCACCACTGGCTGGTTTGAGGAGAAAGTGTTTGTTTTAAGAGAAGCCAAATATGTGCAGCCTGGACACAGATGAGGGTTCTCTGAGCCAACAGAGCACAGGTGTTGGACGGGGGGGGAAACAAGAGTCTGCTTTGAGTTAGGAGAACACGGCTGGAAAATAAATGAATCTTTAAAATGTTCAGAAAAAACTGAAAACGATCCGTGAAACGTGTGTGTGTGTGGGGGGGGGGGCTCTAACACGCTCTGCACCCGAGTGCGAAAGTGTGACCAGCAATCCTGCCCGAGCTGCTTTAGATTCAATCAATCAATCAATCAATCAATCTTTATTTATATAGCGTCAATTCATAACAGGCGTTATCTCGAGACACTTTACAAAAGCAGGTAAAGGACCTTACTGTTTGTCTGTTAACATTAACAAAAGGGCAGGTAACAAGACCATGCTCATTGTTATGTTTACATAAAGCAGGTAAAGGACCTTACTGATGGCTATATTACAAGAGCCCAGCTTAATCCGTCATAGCGTGGCAAGAAAAAACTTCCTTTTAACAGGCAGAAATCTTCAGCAGCCATCTGCTAAACTGTGCTGGGCTTGAAAATGGGACAAGATGCAGAAAGAAGAATAGGAGATTCTGCTCCTCCTGAAAGGTCTGGATTTGTTTGGACCCCTGGGTTTACCAGATATGAGAGCAGTTATCAGGTCAAAGCAACAGGTGCTGCAGCGATGGAGGCGAGTGCTTCCAATAAGTGAAGCTTTATATGATCAGTTCTGGTGACTCATCTCCGACCCGCTCGTGAGATCGTTTCCCTCCATCCTCTCTGTGAGCCTTCACGTTGACATCACGTCTGTCAGTTTTAACGTTGTGCGCTCTGACTTTATTTCGACGTGACTGTGCAGCCTCCGCATGTTTGTGCGCTGGCTCAGCGAGGAGCGCTGAGTCACACTTTACAGCGGCGTGTCTGGACTCACAGATTAGTGAGGCCGTCACGCCTCTGTAGGAAACCATTTCACACTCACAAACAGCCCGAACAACTGGCGAGGAGACACACCCGAGCCTCCCGCGCTGAAGTGGTGTTTATCTGCACAGATTTGAGGGGGGTCGAGTTTCAAACCTCTTAGTGACAGGATATCCTGTCATATGAACCACTTGAATGCACTGCTGTTTAAAAGTTTATTTTCCTGAACAGAGATGTGATGAATTTATTTATTTGAATCCATGAAATGAAGTGGGGTCGGGGGATCGGGGCGCTGTAATGGACTCCGTATTTCCTGCATGTACTTCACTTTAGCTTCCTGCTCTCCTTGTTTGACCTGCAGCTCGTCCTCTCGGAGCGGGAAAGCCGCACAGAGGGCGAGATTTGGAGGCTTGACGGGAATAACAAATTACATAAACTAATGGCTCCTCCGTCATGGATCCTTTCTGAGCTGTAATGGGAGTCAAAGCCGACGCTGGAGGAGGAAGTAGTTCAAAACAAACACTTGATGTCACTCTGAAAATGTTAGTTTATTGAAAGGGAATGTTTATTTTTTGCAGTTAAGTAATTCTCCAATCACCAATCTCCCTTTATTAAATACCCCGCTCTGTGATCAACACTGGTGATTCATTTTTCCCACTTTTTACACATCTGAATCAGGATTTTATCGCCGCTTCATAAGAAAGTAAGTCACAAGAAAATTTGTTTCTTTTTTGGGCTCATACGTCTGACGGGAGTCGGAGTGAAGCCGCTGTAGATCCTCACGTAGAACAGATGATTGGGCGCTGACGCTCATCAAGGGACAGAGAAATGTCGGTGTACGTTCCCAACAGAAACTCTGCATGGGAAAAGAAGTTTACACCACCCAGAAGCGTTCACGTGTAATCGTGGCCTTTCTATCGTACGCTGCATCGGCCACTTTCTTCAATCCTGCTTTTCTGAAGCTTCGTCCAGATGCTGCAGCTCATTCTCCGTTTGATGGAAGAGGGAGAAGGTGCACGTATTTCAGCAGGCTCTACCTTAATGCCTTTAACTTCTGCTCCAAAATAACAAAGAAACATTCCCTCTTTGGCTCCACGTTCGGATGATTTTGAGGCCCCCTCATTACTCGCCATTATCCTGTCATCGCCGATCCAAATCTCACCTCAAACTACAGAAGCGTGACGACAAGATACCCTCGGAAAAAACAAGAAGAAGAAGCAGAATGCCAAGACCAAGCGATCTTTGCTCCGCCGGCGTGTGAGCTGCCGAGGCCTCGGAGCTTCACTTCATGACAGTTCATCGGAAGAGGAGGAGGGGAGGTCAGTGTGCGGCTGTAGCACAATCACGTCAACAGAGAGATCCACAAACCCAAACAACAGACGTGCTCATAACTGGAACAAAAACCCGGCGTGATCCGAGATAACTACATGACCAGACTGCAGTAATCACAAACAGGTCCGTTCAGATTCCTCAGGTTTGGTTTTCATTTGCTTCATTATTTTCTCCTCCGTGTAAAACAGGAGTAAATTTAGAGGTTGAATCAAGGTCAAGGCCAAGAATGCAAATTATGACACGAACGTCTCCGTGCCAAAAAGCCCGAAGGATCAAGAAGGAAACCTGTATTCTGTGCAGACGTGCCACGCTGGACCTCAGCCAAGAAGACGCCCACGAGGTTCAGTCGTCTCTTCAGTTTGTCTAAATGCACATGGACATGTACAGTGTCATTTATTTTGCTCCGAGTCTTTGAGTTTGTCTCCGCCATCACAGATACTCCCGCGTCTCTGTTTGACTGTGCCGCAGGCGCCGGAAAAAAACGTGAAACATGTCGAGTGACAAATCGGCCGCCTGCAGCCGTCTTCGTCCTCGTCTGCAGCAGAACGCCGAACAAGGACTCTGACGGCGACGCATCAAAGCTCAACGAACAGCAGCAGCAGAACCGCCTGTGCACATGTCTGCAGTAAATAAAGCTACGCTAATGGGACCCATTGTGCTCAAATAAAGAACATTGACCCCGAAAGCAGAGCACTTTACGTTTTGGAGGTCAAAAGGAAGCGGCAGCAGGTGACTGAATGCAAATCAAATGTTTTTGGCGTTTGGAGGAAGCAGCCCAGGATAGAACAGATAGCATCATTCAATGGAGTCATTGTTGTGTATTGTTTCAGCGAGGACGCCAGGACGTATTTACTCCCTCCTCCTCTTCACATGCTGACCTCGCCACTGCTCCCTTTAATGCCGCTGTGCACCACGAATGCTTCCTGCAGCTGCTGTGTTTTAAATCCGAACCTTTCCCTTCAGCGCGTCGTACTTGGATCAGTTTCATCTCATATTTTTATTTTATTTTACTTTATTTTAAGCACTTAAAAGAGAAATGTAAATCTTTCAGGACCGAAGAGTCTGCAGCATCTGGTCTCCATCAGCCGGCTGCCGGCAGGAGAGGAGCCTCCACTCCGCCTGGCGCTCTGTGAATAAGACCTTTATGGAGGATTTGGACCCCAGACAGCCTCTTCAACCCGCCCTGTGACATCTCAATGAGTGTTTGGCCACGAGCACGTCACGCTGCTTCATTTACAAAAACATTTAGGAAGGCGAGTGGAAGCGACTCTCAAAAACAAAAAAAACCTGACTTAGAGTCCTGAAAGTTTAGAATCCAACATGTTTGTTCGGAGCAGACTGACACTGCATCGTCCCTGAGACGTTTCTGTTCTCGTTCCCGCTCTCGCTGTTTACTCGGAGGCCCCGAAAAGTCCGAGATCTAAAGTTAGAAAAATGCATGAAAAGTTGTGAGTGATAGAAACATAGAAAGTTTGAAGAATTACATGACAAGAAGTGTCAGACGAGGCAGCAGAGTCCGGACCTGTTGCATGTAGACGGTCCATGGTGGTGCAGAGATCACAGGTGACTAAAGGTCACAAGCCCCTCCCACTCGCTCCAGGTGAATCCTCCTGATTGCATCCTGCTGCCTTCTCTCAGTCACCTCACTTTGACTCTCTGCAGAATAAATAATAAAAGGCTGGCAGGAGAATCTCCGGGTGCTCACCCTGAAGACTTCAGGGAGATTTCTGCATGTTTGAAAACACGATAAATTAATTAGATAGAAAACACGTCTGAATGAGGCAGAGGCAGCGAGGGTGTCGGTTCAACTCCACAGACAGATGCTGGGGGGGGAAGTGAAGTACAAGGGAACCTTGCATGTCTTGGTTTGTGTTCCTGATTGTTTGCAGAGTCTAGATACATGTGACACGTGTTGTATAAAATGCAGCAGAACGCCTCAGTGGGGATAAATGTTTCAGCCCACAGAGAGCTGTGAACACACAGCATCTAAAAAAAGGACACAAACAGCAGACAGTAATAACTGTTTCCAAACACTGGCGCGTACACTTCGCTGCCTGGGGGGGTCGAATGTCCTGCATATTAGTTCACTGGATGATTCTTGTGTTAAGTGGGGGCAGAAAACACATAACATGGAATGAATGAGACATTTGTAGACTAGTTAATTACATGTAATTGACTCCATTAGCTTGATTGATGTCGAAGTGAGGACAACGGTTCGTCCTCTGGAGCGCTGAGCTGTCCCTTTGCTGTGGCTGCATGCGTGTCATTTGGAAAATATTTTCTTTGCACTCAGAAGACGGCAATCAGCCCGCCTGCAAAAGCAAACCATAAGTGCCGTGTTTCTACATATCGCACATAATGTTTCTTCTGTCCGTCGTCTGAATCAGGTTGCACGTTTTTTAGCAGCCGCGGTATGAAAATGAGCTTCAAAATTATCTCCACAGGTTGAATTTGAAATCTTACTGAGAGGAGCAGAAACCAAAGAGGACCTGGGAGGTTCTGCTCCAACATTTCTTCACCGTCCAACACACTTTCAGGACAATGGTTGGCACCATTTTTTAAGTGTGTGAGATTTGTGGGGACTCTGGAAAATTCCATTAGATGGAGAAAAATAGAGCTCAGGTTTAGACGTACTAATATGCAATCTTCTGAATTCACAGTATGAGCTCAGTGTGTGCTTCGAACAGCGGGCATGTGTTGTAAAGGGAGTCTGTAAATCTGCAAATCTGCCTATTAAGTGTAATGATGTGGGGCGAAGAGAAGGCCGTTCTTGCTCTCCAGTTTCCCAGCAGTCTTGGTGTTTGTTCAAAACAAACTATGTAAGAGTTCATTCAGGAGCAAAAAAAAAAACCAAAACGCCGTTCTGTGCAAAAGCTGCACCGTGTTAAACAAGGAGTGTCTGTGGGCGCCTGCAGCGAGAGCTTCACTGTATACGGAGCTGATTAAAGGCCAAGTGCATGCAGAGCGTTTAGCAAACAGCTCCAAAGATAAACATGAAAAACCGGTCACTCAGGTCCAAAAAGTATTTACGGGAGAAATGACAAAGCATTAAGTATTCCTGTCACATAAACACCAGGTCTCAGTGTTTCATATTTAAACAGTGACAAGAAGACAAACGCCACGAGGGAGACGTGTTTAATACGATTCAGGCATCTTAGCTTGTTGCGTTAGCATGCTAATATGCTAACGGAGTTTGGCTAAAGCTTGTAATAAATACATGTGATTTTAAAAGTTAACATTTATGCTGCTTTATGCTGACATGTTGATGAATATGATTTGTCCTTATTCTAATAAATAAATAAAATATCTATCTAGAAGTAATGACTCGTGACCAAAACAAAAATGCTGTTAAACTAAAAAAACAAGCTGATGAATATCAACACAAGAAGGAAGGACATTATGAGAGTCTGTCACGGTGTGGGCAGAAAACAGGGAGGAGGATCCAAGTGCAGGTAAAACAAAAGGAGCTGATTTATTTAAACAAAAGGCAAAAACATAAACTTACTTTAAAATAATAAATCCAAAACGTCCAAAAATCACAAAGGAGCAAAACAACCAGACAACACTGAAGACCAGAACTACAACTTAAAAACAGGAAACACTAAAGACTGAACTAAGAAACACACAAAAGGCAACACGAGAGAATTTACTGAAACAGAACTCAAAACAACACAACGTAAAGAAAAACCAAACCATGATGGAATGGAAGAAGTCCTTTTTGCTTTTGGATCTATTCGGGAATATTGGGCGACTTCCAAACTCAAAGGCTACAGAAAGCTTCTTCCTGTAACACAGATGACCTCTGTGTGTAAACACCTCGTCTGGATTACTCAACCCTCCCTGCATGTCTTTGACAGTTTTTGCTTCAGTACATGTTTTGCTTTTAAGTTTGACTCGTGTTGACACAAAGTCCAACAAGTGACTGGACTCGTCTGTGGAAAAACACAATTTAAAAAAAAAACAAGTCTTAATTGCAAAGGACGTGAAAAATTTGGACTTCATACTTGAGTGAAAGTCTTCCCATGATTTCTTAAAGGTCTCTTTCAGCTGTTATGGGAAGTCTGATTCTTCTTTCTGGAAGGGCTCCTAATCAGGCCTTTCAGGGGCCCAGACTTTCCTGCGCTGACCCTGCCTCTCGGTTCAATGCGGAGACGGTTTCGGGCGAGGACAGGGGCGGAACATGATGACCGTCAAGGACCCTCGAGCAGGAACTGAGGAAAGGACACGAGGACGAAACCGTGTGTGAGTGATATTTAGAGTGAGACAATCTGCTGTCGTCGTTGATTCTCAAGTAGTCAAAGAGTGAAAACGCGGATCCATCCGTCATCGGGGAAGTAAATTTTGTCCTCGTCCTTATCGGGGAAATGTTTTTACAGGTCTGACCGGTCAGCATGAACTCTGTGTGTCACAGCGGGACATTTCAGCGTCACTACACTGAGTCTTGAGGGCTACTGTTACATAACCTCTGATTTCACATCACCAGCCTCTTAAAGGAACAGCAGAAGGCCGAGGCTTAAAAAAAAAACAGACACATGTAGGCAGTGGATGGAGTCGTGCATCGAGGACCTCGGAAACACCTTCTCTCTCTTTTATCCGAGCGACCTTCTCCGAGCGCTGCGGCCTCTGTTTTTCACATCCACTAATGGAGCTCTCATTTCGATTTTCTACCGTGACTGAATGATAAGTGGTCTCTGGTCTGCTGCTGCAACTATTTCACACATCACTGAGCCAAGGAAAAGTCTGTATTTCATCCACACTTGGTGAAAGACAGGAATGATAATGTGAGCAGCTCCGTGACTGGTGCTCATCTGAGCGGCGGAGATTACACCCGCACAGTCAGCCATGCATGAGGGATATGCAGCGGATTAAAAGTCGTACAGTATGTATGTCTTTGAAGTGCAACCACGTTACAATACGTAATACAAGTCGCACACGCCGTTTTCAAAAGGAGCCCATGTAGCGAGACGCACTTGAAGCAGAGCATTGAGGGCTTCTGTTGCTAACAGGTCGATGAATGTCCGCTCGTGGAAAACGAAAAGTTTCAAGGAAAAAGTCGGCTGATAATTCTCACCAAGCGAGTCGTTGAATTTCACATTTTTCTTTCCCGGCTTAATCTTTGTATTATCAGTGTTAGCAGACCTATCTCAACTATAATGTGCTTTTATTTTTTCATGTATTCTTTGCAAGGTGTTAGGAGGAAGTCGTCCTTTCTGTGCGACACGAACACCCGTCCTCGTGTTTCTTCACATGTGCACAAACAGTCTGCGGTGCTGTAAGTTCCCATGCTCCTGGGCTGTACAGTCGAGAGGAAGCTGCGGTTCACCGTCACTTGTTGATGCAGCTACAAATATCCCATGTGATTAAATTAACTCCCAGGGTGCCCGAGCAGGACATCACATCTGCAGCAGAGATTCCTCTGAGGAGTGCAGCTTCACGAACGACATCGTTATCGGTGGTTTCACATATTTCTGAAGTCTTACCTGATCATTTTCTTATCTTGTATTTGTGTTTGTTTTTTTTTTTAAATATGCAGAAACACATTGCAGTGGATAAAGCAAGTAATCAAAACTCAAAATACCTGTTTTCATTGTTTGCAGAGAGAACAAGCGGCACATCTTCAGGATCATTTCTTGTGTGCTCATGACATGTGATTTCGCCGCTATGCAGACGATACTCTGATATATCTCTGAATGCAGCGAGGAAGCCAAACGACAGAGCTGCAACACTGACGTGAGGAACAAAAAGGACACAAAACTAGTTGCAGTTAGACTCTAATAAAACAGAGGTTCATCATTCATAGAGACCCCCCCCCCCCAACCTCTTTATTCCACATATGAAGGACACTGCTTATTTTCCAAATCGAGGTAATCCTCAGAAGTTCTGCTTCCCATCCCTCCCCAACTTTTAATAATCCTCTTACCAACTCATTAGAGTGACACATATTAGTGTCAAGACCCCACTAACCAAGACCAAGTCACACCTGAGACCAGAGTGGTCCAAGACCGAGACATTTAGGGATCGGGACCGAGTCAAGATCATTAATGTCCCTTAGACCAGTGTTTTTCAACCAGTGTGCCGCGGCACACTAGTGTGTCAGGTGTGCCGTGGGAAATGGTCAAATTTCACCTAATCGGTCTAAAAAAGAAGTTGAGTTTCTGTGCTGTCACGTGCCTGGCAGAGTTATCATGTAATACTCTTCCATATCAGTAGGTGGCAGCAGGTAGCAAATTGCATTGTACTCTGAGACAAGAGAATTAGTGATGCATTGATACGACAGGTGGCGGTGACAGTGACATTATGGCTAGCGAGAATATACGGTAACAGTGATGGAGAAGTTTTTGAAAAGGAAAAAGTGCTCGCTCCGAACTGGACCCTGGACAAAATTCGGACCCAGATGAAGGCCCTAGTATAAGTGGAGGTCAAAAGAAAGCAAAGACTGTGAGCTCGAGCAAAGTTTCGAGGCAATACAGCGAAAGCTATCTTTCATTTGGATTTACTTACACCGGGGATGCAACGGCACAAACTCCGCTGTGCTTGGTGTGTGGTAAAAAGCTATCCAACAGTTCTATGGTCCCAAGTAAGCTTAAACGTCATCTCCAAACGAAACACCCCTCGCTTCAAAACAAGAATGTGGACTATTTTGTTCGCCTGCGTGAACACACGGAGAAAAAGGCAACTTTCATGAGAAAAACCACAAAGGTAAATGAGAGAGCCCTTAAAGCGAGCTGCCACGTTGCAGAACTTGTAGCTAAATCAAAAAAGTCCCACACTGTGGCAGAGACATTAATACTTCCCGCCTGCAAAGCCATTGTCAATGAGATGCTCGGACCTGAAGCGGCTAAAGAAATAGCCAAAGTTCCTCTCTCAGATAACACGATATCCAGACGTATTGATGACATGTCTGCAGACATCGAAAGTGTGGTTTTGGAAAAGATCCGCATCACTGAGAAATTTGCGTTGCAACTTGATGAGTCTACTGATATTAAATTGTAAATGGACTTGAGCTTGTATAGCGCTTTTCTAGTCTTCGGACTACTCAAAGCACTTTTACACCTACCCATTCACACCCATTCACACTGATGGGCTGGATGTGGCCCATCCAGTATCTATCCATTCACGCACATTGGGGAGGGGGCAGGGGGAGCAATTTTGGGTTAAGTGTCTTGCCCAAGGACACATCGGACATGTTGCTCGCAGGAGCTGGGGATCGAACCCTCAACCTTCCGATTGAGGGGCGACGACTCTACCAACTGAGCCACAGCCGCCCCGGTGTTAGTGGACATGCTCAACTCTTGGCCAATGTGCGTTTTGCGGATGGAGACGCAATCAGAGAAAACTTCTTATTTTGCAAGGCATTGCCAGAAAGAACAACAGGAGAGGACATTTTTTCGGGTCACATCGGAATATCTTGAAAAAGGAGGACTTAAGTGGGAAAACTGCACGAGTGTCTGCACTGATGGAGCGGCAGCTATGGTTGGGCGCACCAAAGGCTTCGTCAGCAGAGCGAAGGAAAGAAACCCAGATGTGATTGTTACACACTGTTTTTTTACACCGGGAGGCACTCGTAGCCAAGACTTTACCAGCAGACCTAGTTCCTGTGTTGGAAGATGTTGTGCGCATGGTAAACTTTGTAAAGTCACGACCTGTGAAAAGTCGCATATTTGCATCTTTGTGTGAGGAAATGGGAGCGGAGCACAAGGTCTTGCTGTTTCATACGGAGGTCCCGATGGTTGTCGCGCGGCAAGGTGCTGGCCCGTGTGCATGAGCTGCGGGAGGAACTTAGAGTTTTTCTCACAAATGAGAGGTCCAATGACGCAAAGCTGCTTGTGCAAGTGATGAGTGGTGTGCGAGGCTGGCACACCTGGCAGATATTTTTCATCACCTGAACGAACTGAACACACGAATGCAAGGCCGAAATGAAAACCTGCTTACAAATACAGATAAAATAAATGGATTCCGTTAAAAACGTGCACCTCTGGCAACAACACGTGGAAACTGGCAACCTTGAAATTTTTCCACTCACCAAGAAATGGCAAGATGTTAACACTGCTGCATTGTGTGAGATAATAGTTAAACATTTGAAAACTTTTGAGGAGACAATGTCACTTTATTTCTCTTCAGCCTTCACTGAATGCCTTGACTGGGTTAGGGACCCTTATAGGTCGGCATCAGTTGTTGGAAAGGACATGACTTTACAGGAGCAGGACTAACTAACTAACTGAACTGAGACAAAATCGTGGTTTAAAGCTAAGCTTTGCAGATCAACAGTTTTTGGTTGGCTACTGCCAAGGAGTTCCCTATTCTGGCGAACAAAGCTATTTTGACTTGCTCCCATTTTCCACGACATATCTGTGTGAGGTGAGCTTTTCAAGCCTGACTGCTATAAAAACTAAAAGCAGAGAGAGACTGAGAGCTGTTGAGGAAGAGCTTCGTGTGTGTCTTTCTTCAATTCCTGCCAGGATATCAACTTTGTGTTCATCCAAACAAGCCCAGGTGTCACACTGAGTGAGTAGAATTACTTTATATTGTTAATATGGGCGACATAGTTTCATTTTTTTTTAACATTATCGACTGGTGGTGTGCCTTGAGATTTTTTCAATGAAAAAAGTGTACCTTGGCTCAGAAAAGGTTGAAAAACACTGCATTAGACGTAACACAGCGAAGCTCACAGCTGAAACCTGAAACCTGAGGGTCAAAATGAAAACATGAATGAACTGAAGAAATTACTTTAAAAGATGTCAAGACTGGTTTTAAGACAAAGATACAATGAGAGGACGGGAGGGGAGTAAAAACAGACTTTTTTAAGACTCATTTAATGGGGGGGGACAACAAACAGAGGATCACTGTGTCCGAGTTTCAGGGCTGCAGGTAAAAAACAAACAAAGCAAAACAGGTGAAAAAGAAGCTGAGCAACAGGGACACAATCACACAAGGAGCAAGTTTTCACTGATGTAGTGTTATTTGGTTCTAAATATACACAAGACATGAAACACAGAGTTTTACAGGCTAAATGAAACATCGAAAGGATAACTGAACACTTAGATAAACTAAATATAACATGACACAGATTATTTGGACTGTACTGTAGCCTTAAATATGTGTGGCTGAGTTTGGTATGCTTATCAAGATTGATTTTCAGTGTTTATACACCAAATAAGGGCAAAAGAAAATATAATTGATGTCTCGAAAACGCTCCACTTCCAGTTAAATGAACTCTGTGACCAAAAAAAAATTATTCTGAAGAATCTGGGTCACATGGTTTTTTTTGGCGTGAAAGTGTTCCCAGGAACAATCCATCATTTCTCTCCCCCTGCAAGACCTCAAACGCCGCTGCCTGGATCGTGGTCGTTTGATGTGAGGCGGTCGAGCGCTCGCATTAGGCCGAGTCGTCCCGTGTAGGTGTGATGGTTAGAAAATGACACAAGATAATTAGAGTTTTTTTTTGTCTCAAATAATATCTGCTATGATGCGTGAACATTATTGATTCAAGTTCTGATATTACAGAGGTGTAAAGTTGTGTTTCTCATGTGTTTTATATGAATGTTATTCCAAAACCTCGTTATCAGGAGTCACCAGCAGGGGGTGCTACAGCGACTGAGTAATGTGAAATGTTTCACGCCTGTGATTCTTGACTCAAATGTCCCCTTCTTCAGGCTTCATGAGCTTCAACAAAAGTGGAGAAGTCGGTGCTCTTTCAGTTCGGCTGGTTTTCATAAGATTTACATCTACTGTTGAATCCGTGTTTGTTGTTTTCAAGTGCAACCAAAAAAAACAAAAAAAAACAGTCTGAGCATATTTGACAGCTGTTTTGGCGTGTGCTTTCCTGTTTTTACGGCGTTCCCTGTGGTGCAAATTAAAATGTGGAACCGGACCGCTTAATAGCATCCATGTGTGATCGAGACATTCAGAGTCACAAAAAGAGATGACACTGTTTCTCTGCAGCCCGACGGAGCTGGTGATTATCTTTTCATGATCAACTCCACAGAGAGACAAAAACATTTTCCTGCAGGCTGGAACCCTTTTCTAAATATTTCAACAAGATGCATTTCTCTGTTCGCCGTCATCGAATGTTTTTACACATTATCTGATATGACCTCATTGAGAGCTGATATTTTTACGCTCCTGTGAGAACAGGAAGTTATTAAAGTCAGTTGGTGAAGGATCTTGTGTTGTTTCAGAGTCGTGTGCAAAGAAAAGAAACGCCCCAAATATTTAAATTGAACGTTCCTGGGGGAGAACCCAAACCACATCCTGCAGTTCCTCGAGTGTCCACTTGAGGCCGCCATCCATGGGACTCCAGCGCCCCCTACAGGAACAGACGGGTGACGTCACTCAGGCTTCGTACATTCATTATGTAACGTCTATGTTGGTAGTGCTGGCTAACTTGAATAGGGACAGTTTAGCTGAGCTGGCTGCAGCTTAATTTCTCCAATCGAACAAATCCGACGAAAATTCAATCAAAGGGCTGACATGTAGAGACAGATAATCAATCACAATCACATTCACTCCTCCATCCCAACAACGTAGAGTCGCCAATTAACCTACTGCGCTTGTCTCTTGACTGTGGGAGGAAGTCGGAGTAGGCCTACCCGGAGAGAACAAGGACACAGCACAAAGAGAGGCTCCTGTCAGACGGGGTTTGAACCAGGAAACTTCCGGCAACAACGTTCAGTTTAGCTTTTTCTGCTGGTGTCACCACGGCTGTTTTAAAGAGCTTCACAGACGGGGCTGATAACTTCTATATGAGTGTGTTCTAGCTCTTCCTCTGCTTCAGGGATCAGACGTTACAGTCATATAACATTTCAGATTAGCTTTTTATTTCCTGATGCAAACAGCCTGTGCACTCAGCAGATCACTTACCGTACCTCTCGTCTACATTCACAGACATTAAGGTCTTTAAGCTTATAGCAGGTTAAAAGCACAACAGACCGTCCAAGCATGCATTAACCTGCGACTGAACCTGAACCTGTGTGAGAGGGCATCGTGTCTGCTGCAGGGTCAAGCTCAGACAAGAACAATGCTTTTTGTTTTACCTTATTAAAAGCGAGCACGTGCTGTACATGTTTGAGTCCTCGCCTCTCAGCGCTGCAGGTCGACACACAGCTGCCGTGATCGGAGAACAGAGAGCCTGACTGTGAACATCAGCACACAGCGGAGTTGCTCTTCTGCTGGGGAATAATGTGAGATGTGTGGGAGGAAGTTCAGACAAGTGATTTTTTTTTTGTCTGAATTGACCTGAGACTCTGCAGATTTTTGAATCTGCAGCTTGAGTATATTTTAATATCCGTGCGTTCCTCCCCTTGGACGAGTCCTTCAGCATTAATTCATCTCAGCAGTGAGGTTGGCCTTTTTGGACAAGTGTAAAAATCCTTTGCTGTCCCAGCTGCAGCTACAGGCTGTAACAGAGACGTTAGTGACGGCGGCTGCAGCTCAGCTGGTTAACATTGATGAGGTCTGACTGCAGGGCCGTTCAGTAGAGCGGAGGAGTGTTCTCATTAAAGTGCAATTAACAGAGCGGAGGAGCAGCAGGTAAGAAGTGGTGGCTATTTTTTTTTATTTCAAAGAGACTTATATGGTATTAATCTCGAAAGACAAAAAAAAAAAACCACACGTGTTCTTCAGCCTGCTGTGAAATGAAGTCATCCGAGCTACATCACCTCTCGTAAACTTAAAAGGAGCTTTTAGTTCTGCCGCCTCGGGATATGGCGAGCTGTTTAGACATTAAACAGTCCGAATCGAATTTCATTACAGGTTTCTGTACTTCACTTCCTACCGGTCCAAATGAACATTTCAGTCGTCCACGTCATTCCGTCTGATCCAGAAGAAAGATGGCGGAGGACAAACTACCGGCCTCGAGTTCTGGGGTGAAATTTCCAGAGCTGCTGCTGCTGATGGCAGGTCAAGATTCCTCTCTGATGGTTTCTACATTTTCTTGTTAAATCTTAATAAATAACAGCAAATAAACAGACTGTGACTTCGAGGTCACACTCACAGCAGGCAAGCCAACGACCTCTCACACATGACTCATTCTGCTGATCCACGTTGTAAACATCTCACAGCGGTTCAATGCTGGATGCACAAACCTTTAACGTAAACCTGGGCAACGTTTCAGATCATGCAGTAAAACGTGTGACGGAGTGACCGGCCGGTGAAAGCTCTAACGTAGACTCTCTTCTCCTGGCAGCCCTGCAGCGTTCTGCTCCCCCCAGGAAGGCTTCCAGAGAGCTGAGCCAATCAGAAGTAAGAGGGCACACGGGGAAGGAGGTCTTAAAGACACACAGATTGACAACTTGAGAAGATGGGATTTAAAGACCTCTAGTATGTGTTTAAATGCGTCTTTTTGTGAATATCTGTAATCAGCCTCCTTACGAGTGAAACAAGGAAACATTCTTTGATCGACGCCTAAAATGATAAAAAGTGAAGGGAGCTGTTTTGTCTGAAGAGGCTGCAGGAAAAAAGCTTGCTGTGTTCTACATGTGATATTTGAAAGCATCTGAGCGGATGTCTGCTGGATTTTAAACATTCAAACTCGACTGTGGGATTCCCTCTGGGAGTCTGTGCTGCAAGGAAGGAGGGAAGAGGAAGGAGGGAAGGAAGGAGGAGGGAGGAGGAGGGTGCCACTGAGACACCCAGAGGTGATGTGAGCTGGTTGCAGCTCGGCCGTATAAAAAGCAGGCGAGCTGCAGCAGTCAGACTGACAGAGGACACGCGTGAGCAGCGAAACAGAGGAGCACTTTGTTCTGAGGAGGAAGAGTTTCAACACACGTTTACAGAACGAGGAAAACCTCCGAGTGAGGAAATCATCTTGACTCAGAGCGGAGTATTTTCTTCGACGTGGCTTCAGTGATGAGTTCTCATCCTAGTCAGACACATCCTGAACACCTCCATGGATTTATTATTACACAGGTGAGTCTGGCTTGATTTTGAACATGTGACTATAAAGGACAGGTGGAGCATGGTGAGGCTATGGAGGGCTCTTTTTGCATTTTATTGCAAAGTGATCAGGAGGGTAGGACGGCGTGCTCTGGTGACCCGTGTAGGCTCCTACACTGGAACGCCTTTAAATCAGACAATCCTCAGTCTGCTCTGTGTTTTCAGAGCTCTCCGTCCCAAACGCTCAGACATGTGGGGGGGGGGGAAGGGCTTTTAGGTATTCTGCACCCTCGGCCTGGAATCTGCTGCAGAACGACTTAAAACTCAACGAGCTGCTGTCCTTAAATTTTTAAATAATGGACGACCTGGAAGGACAGGATGTCGATGCTTGTAAATGTTAGTGTTGTGTCTTTGTGCTGCTGACGGTCAGGCTCAGCTTCCTCATCTCAATCTGAACAACTTGGTTAAAAAAACAACAACAAATGCATCACAAAGATCAGTCAAACAAAAGACTTGTTGTGTTGGACAGGAAGTGTTTCTCTCAGTTTTATTTCATAATCATTTTGTGCAAGATCATTTTGTGCATTTTTTTTTGCAGAGTCATTGATTCAATGAAATGTAACGGCCTGCTTCACTAAAACAAACGTGCATTCTTCTCCAAATAAACCAGATCTGTTGTGTCTTTAAGGGAGCTCAACAGTCAACACGCTCCTCCGGGACATCTCGTCCAAACCAAACAGATTCATGTCTAACACCCTGCATGTTGTTGTTGCTTTAAAGCAGAGAGAGAGAGAGAGACGCAGGTCCAAACTTGTTGGGAGCGTCGGCGTGTGCAGAAGAGAGAGAGAGAGGGTGCGAGCATCAACATGCTGGAAACTGTGTTCACATTATTAAGAGGAAAGAAGGTGCAGTAAAATCAGGTTCTCCTCTGACTGAAGGGCAGATATTCATACCAGAAGGATTTCTTTTTGTTGGCTCAGTTGACAGATTGTTGGGTCTGAAGAGATAAAGTGAGAATAAAGTTCATTGTGTTGAGTTTTACTTACTTAGTTATGGTAGTTACATAAGGGCTGCAGCAGCATTATGCAACACATTTTTTATGAAGGACAACCACAACGATCGCACTCCGCTCGTAAAGACGCTCTAATTGATTCTCGAGGATTTTGGTTTTCAGACTCCGGGCGGGGTTGACTCATTGCGGCTCCCTCGTTCCCTCGTTCCCTCGACAACAACAGAGAGCTGTCTCAGGTCGATCAATGCCAGGAACAGCTCAACTTATCCCAACGCAATCGATCACATTCTCAAGCTGTAGTACGCTGAAAACCAAAGACACACACACACACACACACACACACACACACACACACACACAGTAGCATGAAGTCCTGCAGAGGCGCCAGCGTACTGATGAGCAGGCCTCAGGGTGCATCAGTGATTAAAGAGAGTGACCAACAACAACAACATGCTGCAGCTTTTTTTTTAAAAGTCAAGAGGGAGGCTCCAGACGGGCAGATAAATATAAGAACCTTTTTTTCCTACTTTTTTTATTTATAGGACGTTTATTTATTATTTTTAAAGTCCAATGTGCCGGGTTTAATCAAGATATGAAATCAAGATGTGAATTGTTTTTAAAGGCTGCAGTAGCATCACGTTGTTCTTATCTTCGTCTCTTATCTTGTATGTTGTGTCTCTTGTGCAGTAAAAGAAATGTATGTGTGTGTGTGTGTGTGTGTGTGTGTGTGTGTGTGTGTGTGTGTGTGCTTCTGTTTACATGTTTGTCACTTTTTACGATGTCTTTATTTTCTGACACTAATGAAGAGGCAGCAAATTGTCTGCAGCACTTCAGTCAAATGTCCACAACGGGACCATAAAGTGCGTCTCGTAGTGTCGTTAATCTGTAATTAAAGACACATTTGAACATTGAAAGCTGCGTTGAGACGCTTTTAAAAGCAGCCACAGCAGAAGTTAACATCTTAAGCTGACAGACGAGATTCCCTCTAATCCGTGTTTCTGTCTCCTATCAGTTTCTTTCTCAGCAGAGGACCCACATCAGGCCCAGAGCCTCGGGGTGATGCTGGCCATGGACCCCTGCAACTCCTCGGGCGTCTTCTCCCCTCCCCCCCTCTCTAACCGCACCGCCATGCTGCCCCCCGAGGTGGAGGCCTTGCAGCGTAATGCCACCCATCTGCCGCCCAACAGCCCCATTGCAGCCGGCCTCACCATGACTCTGGGCATCCTGTTCAACGTGGTGGCCCTCGTCATCCTCGCCAAGGCTTACAACCGCTTCCGCCGGAGGTCGAAGGCCACTTTCCTGCTCTTCGCCAGCTCTCTCGTTGCCACAGACCTGGCGGGACACGTGATCAACGGTGCCCTCGTGCTGAGTCGATACTCATCGGGGACGGGGTCCAGCGGCGTTCGAGGTGACCCTGCAGATGCTTCGTGTCTGTTTCTGGGAGGCTGCATGGTCTTCTTCGGCCTGTGCCCCCTCTTCCTCGGGTGTGGCATGGCTGCAGAGCGCTGCCTGGGCATCACAAAGCCTCTGCTGCACGCTCGGCTGGTGACCACAGCACGGACAAAGATGGCCCTGACTCTGATCTGGCTGCTGGCTCTATGTGTGGCCCTCCTGCCCTACTTTAGACTGGGCGCCTACACGTACCAGCATCCGGGGACGTGGTGCTTCATCAGGGTGATGGATGGTCACTTCTTGCTCAAAGACCTGGTCTTTGTGGTTCTGTTCTCTGGACTCGCTCTGAGCTCTTTGGCCTCGGCCTTTGTGTGCAACACCATCAGCGGGATCACGTTAGTCAGAGCGCGGCTGAAGAGGTCCGGCTCACAGCGCCAGTCGACCCGCTCGGCATGCTCCCATGACACCGAGATGGTGGTGCAGCTGGTCGGCATCATGGTCACTTCTTGCATCTGCTGGAGCCCTCTGCTGGTGAGTGTGGAGATAACACTGAGCACACACAGGCTGAAACACACACGTGCACTACAGGAGAGGGGGGGGTTTCAGACCAGCTACTGTGGCCCCACAATGATGACGTCATCAGGGGCCCCATATAAACATTAATGCAAGAAATATGCTGATCAGCTACGATGTCTTTACCCGACTATATGAGGTCACAATGGTTCATATTCAAGCTTCGTTCTTTTTTCTTTGCATTTTGTGGTTCAGAAAAAGATCCCAAGCTGATTCTTTAAAAAGATGGTGCCGGCTTCCCTTAAGCAAGGCACTGAACCCCCCCCATCCCCCATCAGCTGTGCTGTCCCTGTGTAGCTGACCCCACTCTGACGTCTCTTCGGTGAAAACAGAACTTCCCCTGAGGGATTCATGAAGAATTTAAAGTGATAAATACTGAGGGTGCCTGTGGCCTAGTGGCCTCAAAGCGGGCAGCCGGGTTTGAATCCCACCTCTGGCTCCTTTCCCGCCTGTCGTTCCACTCTCTCTTTCTCTCCCCAGTTTCCCACTGAGCCTTTAACACGCTGAATTTTATTTTTTGATTCCAGGTATTTGCACTGATGTCAGCCATCCGCTCCTACAGCGGCACGCTCTGCAGTGACAGAGACACTTACAGGAGCCTGATGGTCACGGGGGTCAGGATGGCCACCTGCAACCAGATCCTGGACCCCTGGGTGTACATCCTGCTGCGACGCGCCATCCTCAGGAAGATCTACCGCATCACAAAGAGGCAGGCCAGCCTGAAAGGGAGCATGTTCCGCGCCATGCGCTGGGACACCAACTCCTTCCAGAGCTCAGAGAAAAAGGGCGTTAAGAACATTTCAATGAACTGAGAGACTCTTTAGACTCCACCCGGGTCAGAGCAGAGGTCAGGAGGTATCTTCTTCCTCACCTGGTGGGAGTGTTGATATGAAGAATAAGTGTTCGGCAGCTACTTATAACCGTCGGGTTTTTGTATGTGTGACAGAACAAAACCTTTGTAAACTGCATCCAGTGTTTGTAAAATGTAACGTGGGTCATACGAGAGCATGTTTTGCACGCCAGTCTGTGCTCACCAGGTGACACCAGGTGTAGGTCACATGACGTCACATTAAGTGAGGTCAGTTTTCAACATCTCAACTCCAAACGTTTGGACCCAAAGTGTTGTGTTGTTTGACGTAGCAAAAGTCGGTTAGTCGTGAAAAAGCTCAGAGAGAAGAGGCTGTGATTTGTCCCCAGCTTTAAGATGTGAAGAACACCATGCATGCCTGTGTGTGTGTGTGTGTGTGTGTGTGTGTGTGTGTGTGTGTAGTGCTGTAACACGTATGTGAACTTGCGTCGTGAATGTGTAGCAAAAAAAGCTAATTGAATGTGACATTGTTAAAAAGCGAATGTAAGCTCTTAAAATAAAAGGTTATTTGTTTGTCTCTCGTTCTGCTCTGTAATTTATTGTTTTTTTTTTAAAAAGTGTTTTTTTTTAATGGATGAAGTTTTGCATGAAATAAACATTTAAAATCTTTTAAAACAAAAACGTCTCTAAGCGATAATGTCCTACATACGAACGTGTCGTTCAAGTCAATACAGTTCCTTTTCTTTACACTCATTGCTGCTTTATAAAACAACACTGGGACGTTGACACAACATCCAAACACCCGACAATATTCTGAGGCCTTAAACGTGCTCTGATCTGGGATTCAGTGAGTGTTGACTGGTGAAGACCTTACTGAAGCGTGGGACCGGTTCATATTCTGTGGTCAGAGCGTGTTCAGGGTCAGAGGCGATGCTGTTAGCCAGTCTTCACATCGTGCTTTTTAATCGTAGGCTGAAACATGAAGTCTCTGCAATGGATGAGCAGATTTGACTTCGCTGCAGCTGCAGAGAACTCAACAGAGAAATCAGAGCTGTGGCATCAGAATATTTTACAATGTACTGAGTTTGTGTTTCTAAACAAAAAGTGTCTGTATAAAAAGTTAAACAGCTGAAGTTTTAATATATATACAGTATATTTTTAAAAGGCTGCCCTCTTGGTGGCTCCTTACCCCCATTTTGGTATAACCATTGTTTTTGGAGATTACACCAAAATGGATGAAACGTCTTATTTCTTTTTTTGTTTTCTTCCAGCTCTCATTTATAATGTTGATTGGAGATAATAATAATTTTAGTATGGATGAAAATGGGTGTGTGGTTGCCATAGTTACAAGAGGGAGGATAACCTTATAAAGGCGACTGCGAGGTGCAACCTGCGACGAGGGTTCATCATAATGTCGAAATAAAAAAACTTTAGATGTGTATTGAATTCAAATAAATTAATAATAAAGACAGAAGCTAACCCGTCCTCTTTCTCATCTTTTTTTTTTAGCCGTTGCTATGACAACCGTTGACTCATTCGGCAGGTAGTCCCCTGAAGTAGAAAGGTCATTCATTAAATCAAAACACCGTCAGGTGATTGACAGGGAAACACATTAAAATGTTTGTGTCACGTTAAAACGCGCCTGCCTGCCTGCGTCGGGATCAAAAAGAGATCCACACTCACCAGCCAGCTGTTTGTGTGACCACGCCCACTGCCTCCGATTGGCTACAGCTTCCGTCATACGCAACTTCCAACCAATCAGGTGTCATGTCATGGGCGTTCCCTTAAGAGCGCTCGTGCTGCCGAGAGAGGGACCGGGGAGCTAGCTGGCGTGCTGCTCCGTCCTTTAGCAGCGCTGACACCACGGTGAGTGTGAAAATATTTAAATACAGCTCTACAAATTAACTCATTTTGATATATGTGAATGATTGAAAACAAATGGATCAAACACACGTGCCTAGTGTGTAAAGAAATTGCATTTAAAGGCGTTTTATAACAAATACATCGATGATGCTTTGTTCAGCTAAGCTAACATGCTAACTGTGGCTGAGCAGTCAGTCTCCTCGACCATTTTGGCGTCTGATAATAAGCAACAAACAGCCTTCAAACACCAGTTTTTACTGTTTATCTGGCTGTGTTTGTGCAGCTTGTGTGGCTAAACGTGGAAGATGTTTGATTAGCGTGTTAGCACTGCGCTGTTTGATGCGTTTTTTGTGTTTGGGGGGGTGTTAGCTCTGGACTGGATTAAAATGGCGTCTGTTTTTAAAGTCCCCCCCCCCCTGCTGGATGGAAATGCTGGTTCTGGGTCCAGAAACTGTCCCCATAGCTCCCCCTCTTCCTACTGATACACACGTGAAGAGTGAGTGCAGGTTTAACAGGTGTGTGTGAGCAGCCTCGCGGCAGCGCGTGCGTCTTTGATGCCTGCAGGGCACGAGGATTGAGACGCATAGTTCAAGTCATTGTTTATCATCCTCACCTGCACTTTAAATCCTCTTTGTTACTCTGTGAATCAGCTCTCAGGTGTTTAAGTCACGTGGGCGTGTCAGATTAATTAATCACGTGCCGGAAATGAAAAGACATCACAAATACTGACGTCAGTGTTTCGGACAGACTAAAATTGAATTTTCCAAAACAATCTAATGTGCACTTTTTTTTAGTTTAAAATATATTCAGAGAATCTACATGAAAGCACATAAATTAACGCAGAGTTCATCACTCCCTGCTTGCTTTGTTTACTAAATTATCCTCCTACCACGATCACTTCCTCCTTATTGTAAACACACTGATCATGTGACTCAACTCTCTGAAGGAGCATCTAAATAAACGCTGCAGATGAACAGAAGTGGGGTGCAAGATCGGACCTGAGCAGATGTTTATTCGTCTCGTTCACCTCACTGTTGATACCTGGACAGATGAATTCAGCTGCTTAACGAACTCTAAACCAGGGGTGTCCAAAGTGCGGCCCGGGGGCCATTTGTGGCCCTTGAGTGGATTGTTTGTGGCCCTTGACTTCAAATCGAAGAATCAGAAGATTTTGGCCCCAGGCTTCATCAGATGGCATATTTTGTTCTGTTTTTTCTTTTTCATGTTAGCGAGGGAGACCTATAAAAGCCTGACTATTCTTTCCAAAAAACTAGAACACAACAGTTTCCCCACTGCAGTTAGTTATTGTGTATTTACATTATTTTTTGAAGAGGTCAAAATAAAAAAAGTTCCTTCCAATATTTAAAAAAAACAAACAAAAAAACTCTGTGGCCCGTGAGCGATTCTAACGCGACAATTTTGGCCCGCAAGAAAAAAAGTTTGGACACCACTGCTCTAAACCATCTGAAATAAAAAAAAGGCTGGGGGGGCAATTCAAGGGCACACGGAGCAGTAAATGAACGACAGTGCACACTGTCCAAATGACTCAAACACATCAGCAACATGAGCGTTCTCACACGCTGTGCCGTGTGTCTCCTCGGCTGCTCTGAGTGTTTGAACTCACCTCAGTGTGAACTGTCTGTTATCGACCGTGCAGTCAAAGATCTGATACATCGCCGCGCTCACATGTCGGCGCCTCGACCTCGACTCTCAAATCAAAACATTTCAAGTTGCACGTGCCCGCTCACTGAGTGAATGAAGTGCCGTTTTCAGGAAGCTCTTTCATCCTCTTCAAATGTAATTATTATTTTTATATATATCTGCTTGTTTGTTTGTTTTTGTTGCCGTAGTGACGAGCTGCGACGTTGTCACCGGCTGCAGAGAGGACTGACGCCATCGATCGCTGGATACCGGACACCGTTGTTTTTAGATCGACAATGGTAATGGTAATGATCTTTTCTTTTTTTTCTCCTCCTTGTCCTTTTGAAGCTTCTTCATCCCTGTTGTGTTTTTTTTTCTTTTTTTTTGTATTTCTGCCGACGGACATCGGAGCACGGGGAGCACCGCGGCCTGTTTCCACAACGTCCCCGTTAACAGGACAAATAAATGTGTCACGTCTAATTTAAGTCACAGAGTCGGCGCTTCAGGCTGCCCGAGGCTTTAGGAGCACATGCTGCAGCTTCCACATCAACGCACGCCGCTAAATAAAGAGCTGTGTGTGTGTGTGTGTGTGTGTGTGTGTGTGTGTGTGTGTGTGTGTGTGCTTGTTTAATCACTGGCGTTAGAAGCTTTGCCTGGACTTTGGAAGCGTGAAAATCTTCTCGTCTTGTTTTGTGGTTCTTCTTCTTCTAAAGTAACGTTTCATAGTCTTTCCCCCCGCAGCGCCACCGCAGCATGCGTGTCTTCATGAACGATGACCGCCACGTCATGGCCAAACACTCCGTCATTTACCCGACCCAGGAGGAGCTGGAGGGCGTCCAGAACATGGTGTCCCACACGGAGCGGGCGCTTAAAGCCGTCTCTGATTGGCTGGACAAGCAGGAGAAAGGAACTGGCAAGGCTGACTCGGACGGGGCCGACGCCGATAAGGAGAGGTGAGACGGCGTGCGGGCGGCGCAGGATGGAGAAAGATGTTTGTTTGTTTTTATATTCACGTTGCTCACTCGTTCTTGTCGGCGTTTTTCCCCCCTGACAGCGAGCACAAGGACCAGGCGACGCGCTCCCTGCGGGGCGTGATGAGGGTGGGACTGGTGGCTAAAGGGCTGCTGCTGAAGGGGGACCTGGACCTGGAGCTGGTCCTCCTCTGTAAGGACAAACCAACCGTCGGCCTGCTGAAGAAAGTGTCCGAAAACCTGGTGACGCAGCTCAAGGTGAGAGCGTGACGACGGGCCTTCAGACACGTTTGTGGTCGGGCAGCGTCAGCCAATGACGGTTGAGTGGATACGATGTTGTGATTGGACGTGATCCAAAAATAACTTAAAACGCTGAAGATCAAGTGGACGCTGCAAAATAAGATAAATGAGTTTTTAAAAATGACTCGGCAGCAGCTCTTATATTAAAAGGTTGTTGTTTATTATTAAGTGTTAAAGATCGTTTTGAAACGAGGGCGGAGCTCAGTTTAGCGTCTCTCTGTTGGACACGCCGGCGTCAAACACCGGCTCGTGCTAACGTGCACTAGCATGCAGAGTAGGAGCCATGAGCCATTTTCTCCATCGTAGACCTTCATCCTTCACTGTTTTTGCTCCTTTTTTTTCCAGGCGACGGAAGAAAAGTACGTGGTGACTCAGCACATCCGCGAGGCCAGCATCGTGATAAAGAACACGAAGGAGCCGCCCCTCAGCCTCACCATCCACCTGACGTCCCCGCTGGTTCGAGAGGAGGTCGAGAGAGCGGCGTCTGGAGGTAAGCTGCTCCACGTGGGCCTCAGCCCCCCCCCCCCCTCCCTCCCTCCCTCCCCCCCTCCTTCCCTCCCCCCCTCCTCCAGCAGGGAGGACCCCAGGTCAGACAGATATTGTTTATTGGGCCTTCAATGGAGCTAGGGGACAAGAATGTGCTGTCACGTAATGAACCTGTGCTATGCTTATAGCTCTATAGTCTCTCTCGTAGTTCCATGTGATGTAATCGTACATTTTTGATGGCCCAATATACAGTATAGGGCAGGTAGTTCACTACAGACTACAGAAGACAGGACTTTCTCTTGGTCACCAACGAAATGAAGGCTTACTGAGAATTTAACAAAAAAACCATTAAAAAAAAAAACCATAAAAAAAACGAGAGACCACTTTGTTTGCATGTGTTTTATCATTGATGATGAACGGTTCGCATTGCAGCAAAAATGAGAAGCAAAAGCTGCGGTGAAAAATGTCCAGCTGTGGGCTTCTGATGTTCCCGTGCTGGGAGAGGGGAGGAGGGGGAAGGGAAGAGAGAGGGGGGGGGGGGGGCGCTCAGGGTCACAGGTAAAGACAATGAACACGAGCAGGTTCTGCATGAACGTCCCAAAGATGCATAAATCCAGCTGCTGATACACTGTTCACCCTGAAACAGGTGTATCTCACCTGCAGTCGCCCGCATGTCTTTTTAAAGAACATGAGGACGAGGAGCAGCCGCTTTGGCAGGTGTTGACCTTACCTGTCGCCCCGAGCGCCCGCTGACGCCCGCGTTGGGAAGCCATCAGTTTTGCTGCAGTGTGGACCTGTTTTGATACCCACGTTTTTGTGCATCTGATAATTTCTGCCTGTGGTTCCAATTCTGATTGTCTCTGTCAAGCCTTCTAGTTTGTCAATTTTTAGGGACGCTGGACCTTTGACCAACTGGCCGCTCTCTGTCTCGGAAGGGGCAAAGTGCAGCGTACCCAGTAAAGGGGGCTAAAGGGGAGGGGCTCTACCTCCTGTTAACGCCAGAAAAAAAAAAAAAAAAAAAAAAGCTGAAGCATCCACAGTCGAGCATGGAGAGACGGCCTCTAATCTGACTGCACCAATTCTCCCTCACATGCTAAATTATTATTATTTCACGTTCTGACCTCCTGCTGGGTTTAGAGAAGGGCTGCACGATGTCGGAAAATAAGATCATGTGATCACTCCTCCTCTTCCTGTGATCAGAAAAAAAAATCAGGTAAAATCAGTTTCAGGGTGAAGAGCGGCAGAAAAACTCGTCTTACCTCGCCCCGCCTCCATGATGATTGGCTTGAATCCACCAATCACAACGAAGCGACTAAAACAAATCTAAACGGAGGCCTTTGATTTTATATACGAGATTATGTGTCATCAATTATTTCTAAAAACAACTTTTTTTTTATGATTTGCTTCACTCGCCCCGGGAGAGTTAACGCCGTCACGTCCTTCCTGTTTCCAGCTCTCACATCGTGTAACGTCCACCTCGCTTCCCTGAGCGTCGTGCTGCAGGTCTGTGTCTGCACGCACAGCGCTCGGTTCAGGGCGCCACCTGCACGGACGCACGTTCAGAGGAGTCACAGGTTTAAGCGCCGGCTCGACTCGTCTCAGGTCGGACGTAGAGAATTAAATCAAAGCAGGTCGATTTAGTTAGCCGACGCATCGTGCAGCCCCGTTCTGAAGTCTTGTGATTTTGCACGCTGAGCGATACAAACCCGCCAGAAGGCGGAGCGTTGAGAGCGTTTTGGTGGTTCTTCAGTGGAGGGGCCCCCCTCCCCTTCCCCCCTCCTGCCTGTGGTTTGGGAAGGCTGCCGTTGTTCCCCCTGGCCGGCTGACAGAACTCCCCTTGGTCAAACTGTACCTTGTCTTCTTATTCCACCTGCCAATAGAATCGCTTTCAGTCAACGATCCCCCGGATGCTCTGGACAGGCAGAAATGCCTAACTGCCTTGGCGTCTCTCCGCCACGCTAAGTGGTTCCAGGTTTGGATCTTATTTGTCTCTAAAACAGAAGTAGTCTTGAGTTGTTGTTTTTTTATTTATTTTTTTATTTTGATGCTGTTTTTTATTTTTATTTTATTTTTTTTTGTCTTTTCTTTGGAGGTTAAGTGTGTGTTTTTATTTTCTTCATTTCCTCTCGGAGTTGCAGCACTTCCTGTAGTAATTCTCAACGATCTCCACTTTTTTTTTTTTTTTTTTTTTGTTATTTAATTTTTTCTTTTTAGGAAACCTTTTGTCCTGACTTTGTCGTAGAGTTGCTTTGCTCCCCTTTTAACACGTTGTTCTGCTCTGTGCCTTCTTTGCGTACACATCTTGTAGTTCACGCTCAAACAGGTGCAATATTTCTCCCGCCGCTGACGGGCCTTGAGTTGTTGCTGCTGCTGCTGCTGCTGTTTTTCTCCCAGATGTGCGAGCTTCCTGTAGAGAACCTTTTTTTGCCGCCACATTTTACTGAACAACATGCTCACAATATTTTCTTTTAAAATGTCATGGAGATGTTAGAGATGTGGAGACCATCAGAGAGGAGTCAGGCGTGCGATCAGCTGACCCCTCCCACAGCTGAGCGTATCGACGCTCCTCGAGGTTTAAACGACACTTTCTTGCACACGTGCAGGAGGTACTGTACAGTTTGCTTCGACCTGTAAGCCGTATGACGATAGCCGCGACGTAATAGCATCACACGATAGCAGCTAACCGCTAACAGCTAACTAATAAATTCAACAAAGGAGAAAAACGCGACACAAACAAAACCAACAATGGACAAAGACATCCAGCAATTCAACTCCTCTGACACTGTCATGTGACTCTTTATTAAAAACCTCAATCCAGCTTTGCTTCAGAGAAGGCCGTGATCCGCGAGGAGAAATAGACTGGTGTAGTAATGACGTATTTTTGTAGGCCAACCCGAAAAAATGGTGCCGGTGGTTCCTACGAGAATTTGCCTGTGGGATTTTGGATCATTGCAGAAAATAATCTGTGTCAAACGCACGTTTCTGATGCGTTGCCGTTTTGTTCAGCGGGATAATCTTCACAGATAAACATCATTTATATGAAGTCTGAAGAGTTAATGCAGCCCAGAGAAGTTAAAAGCTAACGTTATGCTACAAGCTAACTACACCGCGGCCGGTTTGTAATGACGTCAATGATGATGACAAGCTAGCTAAACGTTAGCTTAATAAGTTGTTTATTAACCTAATATTTACAAGAGCTCTGAAAAACATGACTGGAGGCTGTAAGGAGGATTAGGGAGAGAGTTCCCGGCGTGATGACGTTTAATGTCTCCATGACAACCACTGTAGTTTCAGTTAGCTACTCGTTAGCAACCGCCGTTTAAAGTTTGCGTAAAAACTTTAAAAGTCATAAGTGGCGTCTTAGCTAACGTAGTTTATCTCGTCTAACAAAACGTCAACATCTCTTCAGCTTGTGTTAACCACAGACCTTATTTCAGTCTAAACACAAACCCACTCAAAATCCACATTGACTTTTAGAGTTAGGAACCCATGAAGCTAACATGCTAACTCACTTCCTGGTTTTAGGACTCAGAACTACACCAGTCTATACAGGCGTAAACAATCACAGTCTTGTCACACGGGAAGTGACGATTCTTTCAACCAATCAACGGACTTAAGTGTTTAGCGCCACCTTTTCTGGTCCGGCTTGATTTTTAAAGGGTCCAAAAAAGTGGGACGGTACGGATCGGTTATTTGGAAATCTTTCCCGGGATTTGTCTATGGAAACGCCGAACCGCTCAGTGGAAACGGGGCTTTTGTCCACAGGAGTCAACGCGGACCTTAAATTCTGCTCCTCACAGGAAGTGAAGATAATGAACGTGGTTACAAATATTGAGATACTGTAGACTCATCCTGTGTGCAGGGGGGCGTGTCTCTTACTTAAACTGAAACACGGGGGGGGGGGAGGAGTCGGCGAGGGCGAGAGCGAGAGCAGGCTGAGTGAAACGGTTTAGATTCAGAAATGAAGACAGGTGTCCAGAAGTGCAGCAGAACTTTTGACGTCTCACCAGGAGCTTTGATTTGATCGGGCTGCATTTTTATTTTTATTCCTTTTTTTTAAGTTGATAAGTTTTTTAATCAAAGCGCTGTGTCATCCTCAGCTTCTCATCGCTCCATCTCTGCAGCTTCTGTGGCGTGCGGCGCGTCTCCTCTGCTGCTTCTCTCCCCTCCGTGTGTCTCGACACAAACAGGAATATTGCACCTCCCAAGTTTTTTATTTAGTCTCTCACAGATTAAAGATTAACGCTGCACACCTCCTTTTTTTAGAAGTGGCCTCCTCGGCTCTCGCGTGACACTTTGAGCCGTCTTCCTCGTGAACCTTCAATTTGATCTCAGTCCTGTCGACGATTAAAGTGATGAAGTGTTTATTGGAGATTTTCTAGAATCCAAGCTGAGCTGTGGTCGTCTGTGTGGCTTCATTTTTAAGTTCCTGTCGTGTGTTTTGGATGTTGATGTAGCTGTTTTCTTCGCACGCTCGTCCTCTTTGACTCAAGGCAGCTCTCCTCCTCCTCCTCCTCGCGCCCCTCCCTCCCCCCCCCCACCCCCCCTCCCTCCCTGCTTGTGTCCACAGGCTCGAGCTAACGGGCTGCGCTCCTGCGTCATCGTCATCCGGATCCTGAGGGACCTGTGCGCGCGGGTCCCCACGTGGGCCCCGCTCCGTGGCTGGGTGAGTGACCGGAGACTTCTCCTCCGTCTCCGTCAACCTGCAGACGTTTCTTTCTCCTCTGCACGCAGCCATCGCAGCGCTTTAATTCAAGCTAATGCAGTGACCTGAAAGCTCTTGTGTTAGCGCTGACTCGGATTAAAAAAATAAGCCTTCCTCCCTGTCCTGCTCTGCAGCCGCTGGAGCTGATCTGTGAGAAAGCCATCGGCACAGGGAACCGGCCAATGGGGGCAGGAGAAGCTCTGCGGAGAGTCCTGGAGTGTCTGGCTTCAGGAATCCTCATGGCAGGTGAGTCTGCAGGGTCAACATTTCCCCCCTGTGCCGTGTCTTTAAAACATCATCGTCTACATGTGCTGGGGTTTTTTGCTTGCAGAAGGTGCCGGAGTCTCTGATCCATGCGAGAAGGAGCCCACGGACGCCATCGGCCACTTGGACCAGCAGCAGAGAGAAGACATCACGGCGAGTGCACAGGTGAGTGTGGCGGGAGATTGTGCGTGCGTCTTGCGTGTTTAAAAATAGAGATGATGTGTTTCACGTCGTGTGTTGTGTCCTCAGCATGCCTTAAGGCTGTCGGCTTTCGGACAGCTTCACAAAGTGCTGGGGATGGACCCCCTCCCTTCAAAGATGCCCAAGAAACCCCGTAGTGAGACTCCCATCGACTACACAGGTAAACACGGCCAATCACCTTCCAGACTGACGACGACGACAGCGGGGACTTTTTGGTTTTGGGGAGGTTTTTTTTAAACGCAGATTTTTGTTTCTGTTGCCACAGTTCAAATCCCGCCGAGTACGGCGTACGCTCCGCCGATGAAGAGGCCCATCGAGGAAGAGGAAGGGACCGACGACAAGAGTCCGAACAAGAAGAAGAAAAAGCTGCAGAAAAAATGTAAGCTTCTTTTTTTAAAGAAGGGAAAAAAACAAGTGGAAATCACTTCAAAAAATTTAAAGTAGGCCCCGCCCACACGGCCGTTTTGGACGCCCCTGGGTTTGCCAGATATGAGAGCAGTTATCAGGTGAACAGGTGTTGCAGCGATGGAAGCGGGCAGTGGAACTGCTTCAGATAGAAGTGATTGTACCCGAGCTAAAAAGCCTCTGCATGTTTCTAATAAGCTCCAGCAGCAGAAAGCTGCTCAAACTAGGATCAATGTTGAAGATGAAACATGGAGAGAGGTTAGAACGCAGAAAGCTTTACAGACCCATGCAGAGCTGGCTAAACACTGAAGCTACAGTGTCCACCACATGCAGAGCTGGCTAAACACTGAAGCTACAGTGTCCACCACATGCAGAGCTGGCTAAACACTGAAGCTACAGTGTCCACCACATGCAGAGCTGGCTAAACACTGAAGCTACAGTGTCCACCACATGCAGAGCTGGCTAAACACTGAAGCTACAGTGTCCACCACATGCTGACCTGTGTGAGAGGAGGGGGCGGAGCCAAACAGCTCTCTGTGATGATTAGAGTTTAGACTGCAGTACTCATTTTAACCACTGGGGGGGCAGAGTGACATACGGCTCCTTTAAATGTCTTGACGTCCTCCCTGCAGCTCCAGAAGAGAAGGCTGAACCTCCGCAGGCGATGAACGCTCTGATGAGGCTCAATCAGCTGAAGCCCGGTCTCCAGTACAAGCTGGTCTCTCAGACCGGCCCGGTTCACGTCCCGGTCTTCACCATGTCAGTAGAAGTAGACGGGAAGGCTTTTTACGCCTCGGGTCCGTCAAAACGCACTGCCAAGCTGCACGTAGCCGTCAAGGTGAGCTCCGCCTCCAAATCCTTTTTTTTTTTTTTTTAATGGCGAGCTTTTGTTGTTAAACACGAGTTTGTGTCGGTGGTCTCAGGTCCTGCAGGACATGGGTCTGCCAACAGGAGTGGCAGAACTGAAGACCGCCGAGACGGTGGTGAAAGTGGAGGAGACTGTCGTGGCCGTCAAAGTGGAGGAAACGATGCAGCCTGTAACACCCGTTGAAACGATCACTGCCACCGCCACCACCGCCGCCGCCGCCACAGTAGCGGTCAAAACAGAGAGCGCGGACGCTGCAGAGGTACGCAAGCGGCTCGCCGTCTGCACAAAGTCACTGTTGTGTTTTCTTCTCGTCTTAACCGAGCAAACGTTCTGCGCAGACGGCCCGCCAACAGGGACCAATCCTCACCAAGCACGGCAAGAACCCGGTGATGGAGCTGAACGAGAAGCGCCGCGGCCTCAAGTACGAGCTGATCTCGGAGACGGGCGGCAGCCACGACAAACGCTTCGTCATGGAGGTGGAGATCGACGGTCAGAAGTTTCAGGGGACGGGCTCCAATAAGAAGGTGGCCAAGGCGTACGCCGCGCTCGCCGCTCTGGAGCGACTGTTTCCCGAAGGCGTCGTGGCCGAGGCGGCGAAAAAGAAGAAGGGACCGCCGATGGTAAGAACGGGAAAACATCGGGATCGAGGTTACACTCTGCTGCTGATTTCCAGTCGCACACACGTTTTTTTTTTTTTTTTTCAGCACGCTCCGGGATTCGGCATGATGGGAGCGCCGGGGGTCGGAGACGCAGCTCCCCCACGGGGTCGAGGGAGAGGAGGCCGAGGTCGAGGAAGGGGGCGGGGCTTCAATAACGGAGGAGGATACGGCCAAGGAGGTAAAAAAACAAAAACTAAACGCACGTCTGCTGACGCTGTCGCTCTGCGTCCGATCTTCTCGTTAACTTGTCGTCTGACGTTTTCCTCTCAGGCGGATTCGGAACGTACGGATACGGGAACAGCCAGAACTCCGGATACAGTGAGTTTGAATTTCATCCTTCATGATCCGGGTGTTCGGAGGGATGTTGTGCTTTTTTTTTTTTTTTTTTTTTTTTTCTCTCTGGGCTGCAGGTAGATTTGAAGCGAGCATGTGAGAAGTCGAGTCCGTCAGTGTAGACGCTGCTCCCAGATCAGTGATTTTACATTTCTCTGCTTAAAGCCACAGGATTAAATCGCCCCCCCCCCCCCCTCCCTCTCTCTCTCTCTTATGAGAACCAGTTCTCCCCCCTCTGGCAGCCTGTTTTCCCAGAGTGTGACAGGAGCAGAGAAATCTAAAAAAAAAAAAAAAACTTTTTCTTTTTTTTTTTTCTTTTAAGAAATTTGACCAAATGAGTTTTTTGCTGCCTCATTTGTGGCAGAAAAAAAAATCTAAATAAACTTCTAATTTTGATTTTTTTTTTCTTTCTCTGCCCCTGTCTCGCTCTTTAGGTGACTTTGTCTCAGACTGCTATGGCTACAACGAGTTTGCGACATAGACCCCCCCCCCCCTTCTTCCCTCCCCAGTCTTAAAACAAACAGTCATTGTAGAGAGGTGGGGAAAAAAAGCGGACAAAATACTCAAGTCGTAGTGATCCAGCAGCATCATGACCTCCCTTCAACACCGAGTCTGCATCCCCGGGGAGCGTAGAGACCGACAACCCCCCCCCCCCCCCCCCCCCCCCCCCCCGCTCCTGGAGATGATCAGCCTCTGCATGCACGTAGCCGTAAATCACCTCCTGCTGGATGAACCCGAACACGCCGGACCCTCCTGCAGACCGAACCGCTGGCTTTTGTTAAAAAAGTGTCAAACGGAGAAGCGGCGCTTTGTTTGTGTTTACTCGGATCATGACGAGGAGTCGGGACAACACACTGCCTTTGGGATTCTAACCGACGCCTCCGTCTCCATCTGTCTCTTTACCGTTTTACTGAGAACTGTTTTTAATTTTTTTTTAACTTTTTTTTTAACTTTTTTTTTTTAGATCTCACGATCGAAGCAGCCTTTTACGAGTGTTTCACGATGAATCTGATGTTTGAGTGTCAACAGGGAGAAAATCAGGTGTTCACTGAATAAAGGATGTGTGTGTGTTACAGTATCATGTGGTCACGCCACGCGTCCTAGAGGGAAGCTGTTGGCACGCTCAGACTGGAAGTGAAACTGGGATGTGTTTTAGAAAGATTTCTTCAGCTGTTTTTTTTATGTCTTTGTTTTTTTTTTTTTAATAAATGTGACATCACCATTCAGAACTGTGTTTATTCACGGTCTCACTTAATGTCCTCCGTCCTCGCGCCTCGCCTTCATGCTTCACTGAAACACGGCTGAAGCTGAAGCTGGAGGGACGAGGACTTATCGATCACAACTTCACAAAATAAGAGTCAGAAGGACGTGATGAAGTTTTATTGTTGCAAAAATATATTTATAAAGTTCTAGAAAAAAATTTCTCATCACCCTCAAGTAAAACTCTGAGGGAACATAGGGAAGAGGAAACGGGACTGAGGGAACATAGGGATGAGTAAACAGGATTTAGGCATGAGGGAACATAGGGAAGAGGAAACGGGACTGAGGGAACATAGGGATGAGTAAACAGGATTTAGGCATGAGGGAGCATAGGATTTAGGGAGCATTGGACTTAGGGAACATAGGGATAAAGAAACAGGATTTAGGCATGAGAGAACATCGGGCTTAGGGAGCATCGGGATGAGGGAGCATGGGGATGAGGGAGCATAGAACTTAGGGAACATAGGACTTGGGGAACATCGGACTTAGGGAACATAGGACTTAGGGAACATCGGGCTTAGGGAACATAGGGATGAGGAAACAGGATTTAGGCATGAGGGAGCATAGGACTTAGGGAACATAGGGGTGAGGGAGCATAGGACTTAGGGAACATAGGGATGAGGGAGCATAGGACTTAGGGAACATAGGGATGAGGAAACATAGGATTTAGGGAGCACACTGAGCAGCGCTGGAGTCTGATCGTCGTACTTGTGATGAGAAGCGTCTGAGCCTCAGACTTTGAGTTCATATTTACAGAATGTGGCGTGCTGTTATTTCCCAGATTACTACAACAACGGCGGCACAAACGGAGGAGCGGCGGCGTCGAGCAGCCCCTCAGGCGGCCCTCCAGCCGGCACGGCTCCTGGATCAGCTCAGGGCTCCTTCGGCTCCTTTTACCAGAACGACGGCGCGTACACCGCCGCGCCCGCCGCCAAAACTGCCAAAAAGAAACCCCCCATGCCCAAGGGAGGGAAGGCTCCGTTTCCAGGACCTCCAGGGGGGAACGCCGGTCCTGCAGGGGGGTACCAGTCCAGCAGTCCACAGAACCAGGGCTCTTATAACCAGTACGGCGGCATGGGTTACGGGCCGGGGAAGAAGAACTTCAACCAGAACCAGGCGGCGGCGGCGACGGGTGGATACACGTACAGCACGGCCTACCCGAGTCAGGTGACGGGGGGCGGAGACTACAGCTACGAAGGTGAGGCTGCAGCCACTTCTCTTCTATATTCCGTTGCCATGACAACCCGAAAGCTCACAGAAACAAACAGCACCAAGAGAAGAAGAAAAAACAGTCTTTTGTCTCAATGAAGAAACTTTTTCTGTGAATTTGTTTTAATTTATTTTTTTTTTTTTCAGGTTTCAACAGCCAGACGAGTTACAGCTCACAGGCCGCCGCCGGAGGAGGGGGCGGAGCTACCCAGGGTTTCGGAAACAACCACTCTCAGTACCACAGCTACGGGCGAGGGGACGGAAACATGAACTACCAGTACAGATAGACTGAGCCGCACACACTCACACTCACACTCACACACACACACACACACACACACACACACACACACACACACACACACACACACACACACACACACACACACACACACACACCCTGCGTTAGTGTCTCCAAAGAACGTGACGGACGACCCCGAGCACGCTCTCTGCCTTCTCCATGTTTGCTTCCGACGTGATCGTAGAGTTTAATGTGCGGGCACGCGGCGAGACTTTGTGTGGAGCGTCGGAGACGAGTCTCAGTCGTCCGTGTCTTCGTCTCGTGTTTTTAGTTTCAGTCTCACTTTATGTTGTGTCTGTTTTTAACGTCTGCTTTACTGTCGACATCCGGGTGACTGAAAAAACGAACGCTGAGGCGACGAATCGCTCGCTCTGACTTTGATTGGTTTTTTCCTAAAAATTCGTGTGGTGGCGGATTTTTCTTTCTCCCGTGAAATCAGTGGAATCTTGTAGTTTTGAACTACAGAGGTTGTATTTTTTGTATGGAGTCTATAGACGCTTCTTTTCCTGCTCTGCCTGTAATTTTTGGCTTCTTTTGTAACAGTGTAAAACTTATTTTAATAAATGGTTTTTGAGATTACTGGAAAAAAAACAAAAAACGTCCACGTCTCTGCTCAGTGATTGGCTCGGATTGTTCCTGTTGTGTTGATGAATGTTTTTATGTTGATTTAAATACTTTTAGTTTCACAATGCAAACAGGTTTATGTTCACAAAAATAAGAACAAGAAGTAGAAACAGACGAGTTTTATTTAGTCATTTAAAAGACAGCAGAGAGCAGTACCTGCAGTCACCAGCAGAGGGCCTCGTTACACCTTAAATAACTAAACTCCTGCAGGGAGATAAAAACTGAGTCTCTGATTGTCTCCTGAACTTTGCACAGGAACATGCATGACAAATATACAAAATATAAATAGATATAAACTCATATTTCAAAATAAAAGTCGTGAATTATCAGCTTATTCCTCCTTTTTATGAAATCAAATATTGAACCCTTCATGAGTGTTCTTCAAAATGAAGATGGATTCATGTGCAAACTGCAGCAGCCGTACAAATATTTAAATTTGAAGTTACCTAAAATATAAATATAACTGTGTGCACATGAAGTTAGATTCAAGGGAAAATATTCTGTTCTTTTAAGACGTTTTTAAAAGTCTAAATTTTATTAAACCTGCTGGTGAAAAATGCATTCATGAGTTCGTTCACTGAGGATTCTGACAGTTTCTCTCTGCTGGGAAAAAAACCCCCAAAAAACCCAGCAGCAACCGGATGGATGAAGCCGAACGCAGAAGTGCCAAAGACTGCAATACCTCAAGTGGCCACATGAGGCTTCCCCCTAAAGTGAGTCCATCCCTAGTAAGAATGTTTGTTTTTGGACGTTTTCACACGTGGCGAGCAGACGAGAGTCTGAGCACTTTATTTTTAGTGCAACCTCCCAACTTCTTCACCCGACGTTCCCACACGGACTGTGAAGAAACCCGGATGAAGCCTGAGTGACGCCACACATTGGTGACTAAAGAGCGAGGCGTAAGGAAGCCTAACGACCCCGTGACCTTCAATCCTCAAATCCAGTGTGTGCTGAGAAAGACGTTCAAACTCCTTTTCATACCAGGCTGTTATGGATTATTTTTGAATGGGTGTGTATGTGACCTCCTGTGCTTCTGCAGCCAGCCTCTAGTGGACACTCGAGGAACTGCAGGCGTACGCACTTCTTCCACGACGACTTAATTTTTCAACACCGGAGGTTGTGGCTCATTTTCAACCTGCTGTGTTCTCAGTGTTTAATCATCTTTCTTGAATATAATATAGACGCTACAACGTGCTGCAGCTCGACTAGCGCTGGGCGATTAAGCATTCGCAATGACCACACGGAGAACGTCTGAATTCAGTCATTCATTCAGTGGCGGCTGTGGCTCAGTCGAGTCATTGCCTCTCAATCAGAAGGTTGGGGGTTTGATCCCCGGCATGTCTGATGTGTCCTTGGGAAAGACACTTAGATCCTGAAGGTCACTTTCCATGGCTGCCTCTGTCCCTCGTGTGTGAAGCTCAAAATCAAATCCATTCACACGTGCAGCTCGACTAGTGCTAATGTGCAGCCATTACAGATTCTGTTATGTAAGAGTTATAGTTCTTTTTTTTTTAAAGCCAAACTGGTATAAACTAAATAATGACTTCTATCGCCTCCTCGTGCCCTTTTTTTTTTCATCTTAGAGGTTGAGCCGTGATTTTTTTTTTTCTTCCTTGCTGAACATTTAAACGCTGTGACATCACCTTCATCTTTCTATCTCATCTCAATAAATATGGCTCCTCGGGGTATTACGGCTGTATTCATGGGGACTGGACTTCCTAGTTGTTCCCCTGAGAAACATCCATCTCGTCCTGATTCCGGCGGGGAGTGTGAAAGCAGCGGGCGATCTGTCATTCACGCTATTAGTTCATGGTTATCATCCTCTGCTGGCCGAGGCCATTAGCCCGGAGACATTAGCAGGCAGCCATCAGCGGAGCCATTAGCTGGCGTGGCTGCTAAAAGGCTACTGTCCCTCACAAAGAGTCATTAAGGAGAGACGCTCCTGGATGAAGACGGGAGGAGCGCACTAAAGGATGGAAGTGAACACCTATATCATGTTAATTGTTCAGCATGTCATTTCTCTCCACTCTGCATCTGCAGTTAGTGTAGGATGTGCACACAGAAACGTCCCTGCAGAGATTTTACCTCCTCCTGCTGCATGGACACACACCTCACACCTGCGTCTCATCACATTAAGAGACTTCTTAACCACGAGAGAGACGCAACAGGAAGTCAAAGTGACGTCTGTCTGTGTTTTTAAACATGCACGTGTGCATTTAATTCAGTTGTGCTTCTTGTGTTTTGCACAGAAACGCCGTCTCTTTAATTCACTTTGCACTTGGTGTTAGCTTTAGCTTTAGCGTTAGCTTTAGCGTTAGCTTTAGCGTTAGCTATGAATGCAGAAACAGATGAAATAGAAAAAGGAGGGATGCTTCATGTGTGGGGGAAAAATGTTGTAAACGATCAAACTGTGCGGCTGAACGGAACAATCCTGTTTGTGTACACGCACACACGTGAACACGCACACACGTGAACACGCACACGCATGAACACGCACACACGAGCACGAGGTTAAAACGCCGGAGTATCTTCAGGCCTGCAGATATTTAGTTTTTTAAGTTCTGGAGCTGCACAGTTTTGATATTTCCAGGCTCGTTTCTTATTTTGCATTTTGTTTTGACGTTTGGCAGCTCGTTCTGTTTGTTTGTTTGTTTGTTTGTTTGTTTGTTTGTTTACATTTCAGTTATTGAATCTGTTTGAACTTTTGCCCTTTTTTTTGTTTTTAGAGTTTGAAATTATTTCTCCTCGTAAAAATCTTTCAAACTATCTGCAGGGTGTTTGCACTTGTTGGCCACCGTAGTCGAGGGATAAAGTCATAATACTGACATGATGTTTACTGTTGCAGAAGATGTTTGTGAAGTCGGACGGCGAGCCGGAGCGTTCCAGGCGTCATGACGAGACGAGACGGAGGAGAGAAAACATGAGGGAGGTGAGTTTACCCTCTGACCCAACGTTCCTTTCCAGCCCAGATACTCAGAGGCCCCTGACAGACGCTTAATGCCTCACATGGACGCACATGAATGTACCACACACACACACACACACACACACACACACACACAGAGTTGATCTGGGCTGTGCGTGTGTGGGCGGCTAATTTCATTAGCGGAGAGATCAGGGCGCTAAACCTTTAGTTCTCATCTCTGCTCCTTTGTACTTTTTCTTCTTCTGTCTCTCTCTCTCTTCACAGGGTGTCTCGAAATGAACTCACACACACACACACACACACACACACAGAGGGAGAGAGAGAGACACATGCTGGATGTGGTATAGGTTTGTATTGGAGAGAGGATCAGGTGGTTCACTATGTAGGTCAGAGGGAAAATAAAAGGAGAGAGAAGCCGTGTCTCAGTTTCCTCAATTATTAATCAATCCTTTTTCTCTCTCTGCCTGTCTCACACACACACACACACACACACACACACGTGCACACACACACACACAGATGTGAGAATGAAGGGAGAGCTGGGATGCAGTCAGGCATACAGACATGAGCAGGAGAAGAGAGAGAGAGAGAGAGTCAGCCATATATGAAGTTGTGCAGTTGATTCGTCCTGCGGGAGCTTTTAGCTGCGATAATCACCTCAAGGAGCTTTTAGCAAGCTGCTGTCATCGCCCGAGTGTGAAATTTCAGATTACGTGATCACATTTGGAGAAGTTTTCTGCGAGGGGGGGGGGGGGGGGGGGGTGCACGCGCCGCATGCCTCCGTGCAGGTGTTTGCACGGCGGCTCATGAGCGACGACGAGGTGTCCTTGTGTTTTGATCTGCATGTGAGCTCGGAGAGAGAAAAGGAGGAACCTGCTGCAGAATGATCTGTGCACGCGCGGATGATCACACACACACACACACACACACACACACACACGCGCGCACGCAGAGGCTGGTGACACAGGATTTCCTGCTGTAGGCGTCAGCGCAGAGAAGAAGAGGAAGTGCACTCTGCAGAGGATCATATATTTAAGAATTATAAGACCTGAAGATGATCATGTCAACACACAGACTGGAGGCCAGCACATGGGTTCAATTTGATTTCATCAAAAAAAGCATAAAATAAAATGTGCAGGTTAACCATTTAAAGCTGCTGTGAGGAGTTTAATGCTACTTCTGTCCACAGGGGGCGCCACAGTCGACACAAACCCAAAAGTTCCTCCCAGTAGCTTGAACTCTTTGGGGTCTGTGATGACGGTTCGTCGTCTAAAACGTTGCACGGCGGACTCGGTGTCATGGCGTAAACTCCACTTTCGCTCGCTGAGTTTTCACACATCAGCTCACCTCGACTGGTTTTCCCAGCTGGCGGGAAATATTCCTGATGACGTCTCGAGCGGTTCTGGAGTTCTGTGCACGTTCAGAGAGCACCGCGTGGAGCCTCTGGTCCAGGACGAGGTGTCAGAACTCACCTTCACTCAGCTGCCTTTCATTCTGAATCATCAAGCTTGTTGGTTTTATTGTTGTTGTTTTGTTGTTGTTGCTGTTGCCATGGTTGCTGCAGCTGTGTTGTCAGCATGGAGGCTGAAGTCGTTCTTGTTGTTGTCGGTATCACAATGTGTGTTTCTTATGTTTTAGACTTTCTTTTGTGTCTTACCTTCTCATGCTGGATGATCCATTTAAAAATAAATATAACGCAACGTCATAATACTCACGAGCTCATTTGAATATTCTGACGCACAACAGAAGCGGTTGTGGCGGCGGTTACAGAGTCCTGGATGAAAAAACAAGGTAGGAAGCAAGGAAGGAAGGAGGCACAGGAAGTGAAGGGAGCGAGCAGGGAGTTAGTGTTGGAGGAGGGGAAGAGTGTGTGTGTGGGGGGGGAGGGGGGGGGGGCTCAGCGCCTGCAGCAGCAGATGGGGAAAAAAAAACAATGGGGGAGCTGTGACATGATGGGATTCCCCTACATTCCCCTGTTTGTCTGAGAGCGCGAGGGCGACAGTGTCAGCGGAGAATGAACACACGGACGGCCTGTCATGTGCATCCACACACACACACACACACACACACACACACACACACACACACACACACACACACACACACACAGGGGCTGTGGTTTCGTCACTGTGGTGATCCGTCAAAGCTCATTTCAAACAGCTACCTTCAGAGCTGTGTGTGTGTGTGTGTGTGTGTGTGTGTGTGTGTGTGTGTGTGTGTGTGTGTGTGTGTGTGTGTGTGTGTGTGTGTGTCAGATTGAGAACACGCTGCTGATCAGATGAGTGAACAGTTATGAACACATTGTGTAACTAGTTGCGCAGTGCAGAGCCGCCCGACCTTACACAACAGACCCAAATAGTTCCACAGATGCACACATGCACGCACGCATGTTTGGTCCTCTGTAATGGGGTCAAAGCGAGGCGGCTGAGAGCTCTCTCTCTCTCTTCTCTCTCTCTCTCTCTCTCTCTCTCTCTCTCTCTCTCTCTCTCTCTCTCGCTCGCTCGTCCTCTTTCTGCAGCCTCAGGTCTCTCTGTCCACACATTGACTGTACCCCTGAAAATCTCTCGATATCACAGGCGTAGAGGTCGCGTGCCACGGGTGCCCTTGCCCCAGAGACCTAAAGTACTCCTCTGTACCAGCCTCTGAGGCCACGCCCCCTTTAGCCGCTGGTTTCGTAAAAATGAGAATTAGCTTTGAGACATCATCTCAGTGCTTATCTACTCCACTGAAGGAATTCAAATTAGTTTGTAACAAAATCACTGACCGTTGTGAAAATAATTCACTAATTTGTTGACTCTGTTTACGTTTCATCGTGAATAGGCGAGCAGGAGCGAGGAGGTGTGGCTTGAGGCGTGAGGCGAGAGGTCTGCAGGCTGCAGCCTTACCCAACTTCCTGTATCCACACCTGAAACTGTCCTGAACACCCTTTTCAACATGACAGTAACTTGAGTTTGTGTGTGTGGATTCGTTACGACAGACGGCAGGCGTGCGGTCTGGTCATTCGGACGACTCTTGGAGTGTGTGTGTGTGTGTGTGTGTGTGTGTGTGTGTGTTCGGAGGATGGTCGTGTTAAATAAATCCTTTGAAAGTGTCCTCACGTCCTCTTTCCTTACACAAAGTCCTCTCGTGTGAAGCCGGCCTGAAATGTAACGTAACACCAAAATCAGCGCAGCTATAACAAACCCATTATGTTCAATACAGGGTTCCTTCTTATAAAGAGCTCCACAGGCTAATCAGCCACACACACACACACACACACACACACACACACACACACACACGATGCCTGAATCACTGTACATAGTTGTGTGCTTCCTCGAATCCTCGTCATGTTTAATTAGTAAATTCGGCTTGATCTGTTATTCTACTCTTCTCACGCAAGGGGCACACACACACTCGCTCACTCACACACACACACACACACACTCGCTACACACACACACACACACACACACACACACTCACATTAAAAAAGGATAAGCTTGTTTTCTGTGTACTTTTGAGATTATGTGCACTTGTATAGTGTCTGCTTTTGTATGTGTGTGTGTGTGTGTGTGTGTTGCACACTGCATGCATTCATAATTCTATAAATGTCAGGATGCAGAGTCTTTGTCATCATGTTTCTTTCAATCTTTCAAATTTTTAATCTTCAAGGGAGACGTTGCAAAAGTGTTTGTCCAATTCCTCCGGTTCTCTCTCTCTCGCTCTCTCTGTCTCTCTCTCTCTCTCTCTGTCTCTCTCTCTCTCTCTCTCTTCTCTTGAAAGTGGCATCCACTCAGTGCTCCATCTGCAGAGACAGGGAGGCTGTGATTGGTTCATCAGAGAGCAGGGAGGCTGTGATTGGTTCATCAGATTGGTACCTCGTGGCAGACATTGGTTGAAGTTTTTACAGACTTACAAACTGATACAGATGATGGATTTTCTTTGTTCCTTTCTCAGAGAACCTGAGTTATTAATTTCTGTCAGGACCTAAAGACAGTTTCAACCAAAATCCTAGAAAGTGTATCACGCTTTCATTCATGTGAACCTAATAAAATGGGTTTTTTTTCTTACTGCTTATGTAAACCAGAAGAAGACACTCCCTTGCACATATTACATATTTGTTCTATTTATTTGGGGAAAAATGTGTTCTTCAAAAAGGGATTGAAATAAGCAGTTTGAACGAAACAAACATTTTTGAAGTACTTTTTGAACGGTGACTTTTTGCTGTGCGTCCTTTAATCGTTTTCTTCGTGAATAATAAACCAAAAAAAACAACAACATTAAAAAGTCCCTGATCGAATACACGTCTCTGGTATCACCATCAAATATTTACAGCCGAGATTTGTCTTGCTCTGCCTCGTATGTTGCACATTTTACATCTGGGGTTTGCTCCTCACTGACCCGTAAATAACGACAACAAAGGGATATCCACCAGCAGGCCAGAACACACACACACACACACACACACACACACACACACACACACACACACACAGAAAAGAGCAGCAACATCATGAACTATATATATATATAGAGAGAGAGAAATAAGAGCCATACACACACCTCCCCCCGGTCATGACATGCAGAAAACACGCAATGCTATACATCCATATATTGCACAGACTTGATGTATCTTTGCATGTAGCTACACACACGCCACATATGCGCACACACACACACCTACTTAGTGGCTGTGACTCACATGTCACACGCGATGCTATGACCTGTGTGCCCCCCCACCCCCCTCTTCCCCTCCTCTGTATGCAGCATTATACAGTGTTAGTGGAGCACGTCCTTCACAATAAACCCACTCATGTGCACAGATTTAAAAAAAAAACTGTGAGGAGCCACGACGGCGTGCGGAGGCTGTAAATATGACAAAATTAAAAGGCACAGAGTTGGAGGCCTGCTTGGTGCTCTTTGAGTATGACACCGTATGGATTAGATAGATTTAAAAAAATACTGTTTGAAAACTGCATATTTAATTCAGCTGTGTCCAATGTTTTCCTCTAGCTGTGTAAGTGTTACAGGTAGGGATGTGCGACTAATCGATTTAACGTCCTCCCCTTGGCGCGGTGATGTCATATCTGTTCACGGAAAAACTGCCGATGTGAGCTGAGAGCTTCTGATAGAGAAACATAAAACACAAAGCTCGCTTTGTTTTCTCCAGAGCGCTGAGTCCTTCGTGTTATAAACAAAGCTTCAGTCCCTTTTAAACCGGCTAATAAATACAGAGGAAGATTTATTCATCATGGGACTCTGAGCCATCTGTTGTCCCATCCAGTAGTGAGCATGTAGGCTAGCTAGCTAGCTTCGTAGCTTATCAGATAATTTTAGTGTCAGCTAAGTGATTGAGTTTGTAGCAGAGAGCTGGAAAAAGGTGATCATTGTCTATGCTAGCCCGCTAGCATTAGCTAACCGCGGGGTGTCAGCCTACATCATCGACCTAACTCTCCTACATTTCTCCTACTCTCCTACAGAAAGAAGAGTTAGACCTCAAAACAGACTTAACCTAAGTCACGTGCAAGCTAACCCCGCAGTTAGCTAATGCTAGCTGGATGGCAGACTGTGGTCCCTCAGCATAGAAAACATGGATGTTGTGAAATTTTCTCATGTAACAAACTTTTAGTAGTCTTTTTTTGAAAAATCCGGATTACATAATTTACATAATCAAAACTACATTTCTGTTGGGCAGTGGGCCCATCAGAGAATAAACCTTCATAGAGGCAAATAAGGTGGTGAACAAACACATCTGGAATGACACAAAAAGACTACTAAAAGTTTGTTACATGAGAAAATTTCACAACATCCATGTTTTCTATGCTGAGGGACCACAGTCTGCCATCCGCTAGCTTTAGCTTACCGCGGGGTTAGCTTGCACGTGACTTAGGTTAAGTCTGTTTGGAGGTCTAACTCTTCTTTCTGTTTGAGAGTAGGAGAAATGTAGGAGAGTTAAGTCGATGACGTAGGCTGACAAACGCCGGCGCCGTTCTCAACTTTTTATCAGAAATTTTTCTTGATTAGAAGTCCCAATAATACAAGCGGTGACCGACTGCGTATATTTAAACCGGCTAATAAATACAGAGGAAGATTTCTTCATCATGGAACTCTGAGCCATCTGTTGTCCCATCCAGTAGTGAGCATACAGGCTAGCTAGCTAGCTTTGTAGCTTATCATATAATTTTAGTGTCAGCTAAGGGATTGAGTTTGTAGCAGAGAGCTGGAAAAAGGTGATCATTGTCTATGCTAGCCCGCTAGCATTAGCTAACCGCGGGGTTAGCTAATGCTAGCCCGCTAGCACTGGCTAACTGCGGGGTTAGCTTGCACGTGACTTAGGTTAAGTCTGTTTGGAGGTCTAACTCTTCTTTCTGTTTGAGAGTAGGAGAAATGTAGGAGAGTTAAGTCGATGACGTAGACTCAACTTTTTATCAGACATTTTTCTTGATTAGAAGTCCCAGTAATACAAGCGGTGACCGACTGCGTATCTGAACAACGGACTACAGCTGCCTGCTGGCTGGGAGAGTTATTTCCTCGCTCGTGCTAGTTGGCTGTTGGATGTCGTCTTTGCGGCGTGTTCAAGTGTAGCTCAGGCTTCAGGAGGCGACGGGAGACGACGGCGTATTCATGATCTCATGCATACAGAAATACCTACATCAACACTCAAATACATACTGAAGAAAGAAGCCCAGAGAGAGAGGAGGAATGTTTATCTGTTGACGTACCAGAACAAGTTGTACATCATCTTTTTCATCCAATATTTTTCTTTGTAGGAATTTTTTGTACAAACTGTCAGGAGGAACAAAAACAAGGGAGAAGGTTTGAAAGGAGGTGGGGAGGGGGGGGAACTTGTAAGAAAAAGTGGAGATATAGGAAGAGGAGATCAAAGCAGGGATCCTGCTGATGGAGACGCTGATAGTAACCGTCTCTCCTCCATTATTTATCAGACAGCTGTGCTCTAAGTAGGTTACACTTTGGAGAGTGAGACGAGCAGAGAGACGAGCTGGAACCGAGGAATAATGAGAGAAATAGAAAAAGGACAAAAAGGAATATTGATAGACAAGAAAATCATACGGAGTGACAAGAGACAGGAACAAAAGGACGAGAGAGAGAGAGAGAGTGAGAGAGGGTGAAGAGAAACAGAGAAGTGTAAAAATAGAGATGTAAACCCAAACCGAGAGAAGGAAAAACAACCTTTTTTACAAGAAGGCAAACAAACGTGATTTGACAACGCTGGGATGCTGTTTGCCCGGGGTAGAGATGGAAATATGTTTAAATATAAATGTATATGCACACACACACACACACACACACACACACACACACACACACACGGCACAGAAAGGATCACGCGATGATGATGGAAGAAGGCTGAACGTTCAGAGCTTTACAGCGAGCTGAATGTGTGTCATGTAAAGCTGGGCGTGTTCGGGTGACACCTGAATCCAGCTGAAGGAGAGTTTTTAGTTTTGCGCTTTTAATGGCATCATTTTCAAGAGAGAGAGACAGAGAGACAGAGAGACACAGAGACAGAGAGAGAGAGAGAGAGACACACAGAGAAAGAGAGAGAGAGAGACACACACAGAGAAAGAGAGAGAGAGAGAGACACACACAGAAGAGAGAGAGAGAGACACACACAGAGAAAGAGAGAGAGAGAGACACACACAGAGAGAGAGAGAGAGAGACAGAGAGAGAGAGAGAGAGAGAGAAAGAGAGAGAGAGAGACACACACAGAGAAAGAGAGAGAGAGAGACACACACAGAGAAAGAGAGAGAGAGAGACACACACAGAGAGAGAGAGAGAGAGAGAGAGAGAGACACAGAGACAGAGAGAGAGAGAGAGAGAGAGAGACACACAGAGAAAGAGAGAGAGAGAGAGACACACAGAGAGAGAGAGAGAGAGAGAGACACACAGAGAGAGAGAGAGAGAGAGAGGGGATGACGAGCTGGAAAGGAGCCACAGGTCGGGTTTGAACCCGGGCCCTGTGTTCCCGATCCTGATGAGAAGCCCCCGCGTCGTCATCGGGTGCAAAACATGACGTCCAATCGGAGGCAGCGTTTCAATCAACCACTGATATTCTGCTCTCGTGTGTCCTCGCTCCTCCTCTCTCCATCTTTGGGACGCTCCTTAACGCGGCGAGGTCGACTGAGGGGCGAGGAGACAGAATCTGAGATGCAGGGATGGAAGTCCTTTGATATGACGTTCCTTTGCAAGAACATTTTAAATAGTTTATTGTCAGATGAAATGTTCCCCTCGTGCACGTCCTGGACGCACGGTTCACACGTTCAGGCCGGGCGTGTGGTCGTTAGCCTGCAGCATCGAAAGCTGCGGTCACTTTCGTTTCACATCTGTTTTAACATTCAGTGCATCACCCTCATCGTTAACGCCATTTTCAGCTCCCTCTCCCCCTCCTCTTCTTTGTCCCCCCCCCCCCCCCCCCCCAGACCCATTCTCACCTCTCTCCCACCTCTGTGGTTTTTCCATTGATTTAATGTCCCGTATCGATTAAACAGGCAGCAATGAATGTGATGCGTTTCCCCCCTTTCTCCACTCATATTTTAAACAGCAGCTAATCAATACGGCGAGGCCGCACAAAGCAAGGACACGGGCTCACTTAAAGCGAGAGGATTAAAGTGTGCGAGTGTGTCAGGATGGAGGGCCGGAGTACTTCTATTACCAGACTCTCGTATGTCATTGGGAACGTTTTCCTGGCATGGTGGGGGTCCAGTGGTCAGTGAGGGGATGGGGACGAGACGTCGATGCAGAGATATATCGTCGCCCTGATTCGTGATTCAGCCCCCGGCGCCAAATGTGATATTTTCATTGAACAGAAAAAAAGAAGCATGTTTTAAAGAGACGATAAAAGAGTTTGGTTTGCACCTTGCTCAATGACCACGAAGAGCATGAACGCGTTCACCCGCCGCCAATGAAGCATCGGACATGTGCTAGGGATCGAACCCCTGACCTTCCAGAGGAGAACCACTGGACCCACATTCATCACGGGTCTCTGACGGGACCACATGGGAACGCAAAGTTGCGACGTTACAGGGACAGAATTTTATCTCTGGCCGGTTGTGGCTCAGTTGGTCGAGTCGGTCGTCTCTGAACTGGAAGGTTGAGGGTTCAATCCCCAGCTCCTGCAGCAACATGTCCGACGTGTCCTTCTGCAAGACACTGAAGCATGAATTGCTCACGCTCGTTCGTCGGCGGTGAATACATGCGGATGAATCGGATGCACCATTCATTCAGCATTTAACGTACGACAACATGTGTTGAAACTGAGAAATGTTTTTTTTTTCCAAAGTCCATTTTGAATCTGATGCAAGCGACAGCTGTTTAAAAAAAAAAAAGAAGGTTGTCAGGGTCACGTTTAGCACCCTGCAGACACTCTGTAAGCATTTTAAATAGATATACATCCAATTATCTCATTTCCTCCGAGGATTTATGAGCTAGGGCTCCGTTCACGTTCAGGACTGTGCATGTGTGATTATCAACAGAGATAAGAAGGGTGTGAGGAAGGTCACCTACTTTCTGCAGCTATCAGTGAACACGCCCTGATTTCACTTCAACAGCCCATGTGCATTCACAACACCCCCCCCCCCCACACACACACACCTATCACTGACCTCTGACCCTTGTCCATCCTGCCAATCAAACAGTAACTCAGTGAAGCCTCACTGCTGCTATCATTGCTACGTTTGTGATCGTTTTACAGAAGAAGAACAAATAAATAATAAATAAATAGTGACAGGAGGAGGAATGTTTTTATTTTATCAAGCACTTTAAGACATATAAAGCCCTGTGATTGGTCCAGAGTCTGTCTCCACATCTCGAATAAAATTGAAACAGTGAAATTTATTTATTCTCAAATCTCTATTTTACATTTGTTTCTCAAAGTCCTTCATAAAAAAATAGCGCGCGCGCGCGCGTGTGTGTGTGTGTGTGTGTGTGTATATATATATATAAGGATATAAGGATGACAGCAGAAGGTTAAAGAAGTCAGAAAGCTTTCTGAAAGCACGCGCAGGGCAGGTAGGTGGAGCTCGTGCGCAGCTGGTGCCACTCATCAAACCAAAGAGAGAGAGAGAGAGAGAGAGAGGCCGTCGGGTACAGATCAGGGGTTACCACAGGACACTGCTGCCTGCTCTCTGCTGGACCTCGACAACAAGCAAATAAAACGCGCTCGTGCTCAAACTGCACCGGATATCTCGACAGAACTCAGGTTCCCCCTCTTGGATATTCATCTTCTTGACCCGACAGACATTCGGGGCAGCGTGTTTTCTGCGTTTCAGTTTCAGCTCGTTGGATCTTTTCTGTCGTCCCTCTCCACGGACCGGACCTCACTTCTTCTGCTCGGCATGCATGGATTTACGGACAGGCAGTCCCGGCTGTGACACACAAGGAGTACTAGTCTTTCGACGCAGGAGATAGTTCGCCTCCTTCCTCCGTGGATTAGAGAGCGATATAACAATTACATAATAGTGTTTTAGTTGTTTTTAAAAAAAATGCAGCGAAACACTGCTGACACGAGCGACTGAGGAGGAGACACGGACGTGAAGTGTGTCGTAGGAAGCTGCATTTCTTTGTGTTTTAATTCAGATTAACTAGTACTGCAACTTTTTTTTTTTTTTTCCTCGAAGACAGCAGTTCGGTTAATCGAACACTTGTAGCGTCCGAATAATAAAAAATCGGTTAAAAGCGATCTTCGGTTAATCGACTCTGTTCGAGCAAAGGCAGGGCGACGAAACAGTCGACGAAAACACGGAAAGAGACTGGATCTCTCCCAAAGGCTGAAAGGTCACAGGACCGGTCATCTCTCCTCCTCCTCCTCTTTCTGCACCTCCTCCTCCTCCTCCTCCTCCCGTCAGTCTGTTATGAAGATGTGAACTCTTCCCTCCCTCTCTCTCTCCTCACCGTCCTCGGCTCTTTGATCTTTCTTTTTTTCCCCCTCTCTCTATTTCACCACAAAGAGATCAAACGCGCGTGCCGCCTCTCGGGGATGTATGAGAGCGTGGATGTTGTGGGTTTCAGCCCGAGCCCGAGCAGCCCGAGTCCCGGCGGCCACGGCGGCTCTTTTCTCAGCATGGACTACTACCACAGACCCCCGGGGCTCGGGCCGGAGAAGGGACTCCTGTCCGGGGTGGGAGGACTCCAGCGTCCGTTCGGAGTGTCCCTGGTGACCGGCAGACACTGGAGCGGATCCAGCCACTGTGAGTCCAACTCAATTCTGCAAATGTTAACAAAACAACTCGAGGGGACAATTAGTCAGAGGAGATGATTTAATTTGTAGAAAATGACAAGGGGGGGAGCTGGCGGGTAAAACCAGTTGCTCTTCTTTTGGTATTGTCAGCTTGAGAGGGGGGGGGGGGGTCTAACTGGGGCGCATGCAATCCCCCTGCTTTAAATACGAGGAGCCCCACAGCTTCTCTTTCAGCCTCTTGTTAACAGGATGGTCAATGAATGTTGGACACAACATGAAGTGACCTGAGTCTCCCTCCTCGGGATGTTCCAGAGGAGTCCGTGTGAACACGCCTGCTGGTGCATGCTGGGCTTTTCACGATTTGCAAACTTAAAAATAACGTAGGTTTAAATGTAACGATGTGTGTGTGTGTGTGTGTGTGTGTGTGTGTGTGTGTGTGTTGATACGGTGGCAACAAAAACAGAGGACTGAAAGTTTGAGGCACATTCCTGCACACTGTACGCATGCTGTCGGTTTGAAAGGTGATTTTAATTCAGGCTCATTTAAATACTTTCGTATAAACTTTATGGTAAAAAAAAAAATGGTATTGAAAAGATTCATTCTGACGATATTAATTGTTTTTAAGTAGAAATCTGAGGAGTCCATTATTGGGTAAAGTCAAACACGTTCACACTGGTAGAAGCAGCTCCACAAACCTTTTACACACTTTTCTCACTCTGAAGAAATTTGAATTTTTTTTATACATATATATTTTTTCTTCTTTTTTCAGTTTTTGATTCTGTGAATGGAGGTGACATTGTTTTTAAAAAACACGCCGTATTGGAAAAGCGTTGAAGCGTCGAGCATTTTGACTCCTCTGTCAAACATCTGACACGACATCGTTCTGCAAAAGGATCAAACTCACGATTCAACTTCGATGACGACGTTTCATCATCGTTTTTACCCCGAACTTACAAAACGATGCGATCAGAGTAAAACGTGCGACAACGCAAAGACACGTTAGCCGTCCCCATAATGGACTCATCCAAAACCAGCGTCCACGAGCAAGATGTCCGCCAGTGACCCGACACTTCCTCCTCTTCCTCTTCGTTGATTTTTATCAGAGATAAATCACGGGACGCTCAGCAGAGCTACGAGAGCGAGCGCTGTCAGATGGCCACGCCCCCCTCAGGGAGCTTTCCTTCACTTATTTATTTATTTATTGCTAGTTAGTTATAAAAACCCAAACAAACAGTGTCAGTGTGTAAAGTTTGTCCGTTTGCTCAAACCGCAAACAAAATCAGTTTCCTGTCAAGCACGCCACTGGACGCCGCGCGCTCTGAGCGCCTAAGAGGTTTAACTCTGGATAATGTTCATAGATTTTCTTTACAAATGACCTTGGCTGAAAATCTGATCATTGAAGTAGCCGTAGATAAGCTTTTCTATAAATCAGATTTTTTTTTTTTTTCTTTAATCCCTCGGCTCCGCCCTCTCACATTTCTACGGCGTGCTGCAGTTTCTCTTCGATCAGCAGAGGACGCGCTGTGGACCCGAGGTCACGGCGGGCCAGATTTGGTAAATGAGAGCAGGCAGCTGATGACCCACTGAGGCCTTTTAGTCACATAACACACAGCGAGGCCTTTAATTCCCCTTATGACACAGCTCCACGCACCTTCACACACCGGGACACGGCGTCTGATTGGACAGGTCGAGGAGCGCTGATATCTGCACCGTCTACATCCTGATCGATTGATTGGCCGGCTGATATCAGCACTGATTTATCAGCGTTCCTCTCTCTGACAGTTTAGTAAAGTGTGGCGTTGAACGCGGCGCTCTCTCTCTCTCTCTCTCATCTCTCTCTCTCTCTCTCTCTCTCTCTCTCTCTCTCTCTCTCGGAGGGAGGACAAAGTTTCCCTTCCTGCACGTCCGTCGAAATACGACTTTGTGACTCGTGCACGGCAAGGTCATGTGACGTTCACTCTCCCAGGATGCCGCTGTGCCGACCTTGAGACAAATCGATGTCTTCAGACTTTTACCTGAAGTGGTCGTCGGCTTTTTCACGAGCGCGTCGAAACGTCAGTTATTGTGACGTCGGGGCCGTAGCGGTTAGTTTGCACGTCCCGTGTACAGAGGAAAGGTTCGATTCGAGGGTCTGTCGGGGCCCGAGGTAAAAACTCACCAGGGGCCCCTCTAACGAGCGTTTATTAATATTTCCTTGGTTGATCTGGTTCATTTTCCACGGGGCCCGTGCTGCAGCATGGCGTGCAGAGTGCGTGCAGAGTGCGTGCTGTCCCTGTGAGGGAGCTTTCCTACTGTCGTTGCACATTTTAAGGCAATGCTTTGGTTTGAAGTAGGGGCCCCCCTACAGGCTTGGGGCCCCCCCTACAGGCCTGTAGGGGGGCCCCCCAAGCTGTTGCCTGCTCTTCTTATATGCACGATCACGGGCACCATTCCCAGCATGCACTGGGTGAGCGGCGATCTGCAGCCTGCAAATGACCTCGACGTGAACACAAACACAGGCCGGTGTCGGAGGGAGTCGGCTTCAACGCGTGACAGTAACTGAGGCGTGATGTCACTGTGACATCACCCTCGCACGGCCGAGTTTAAGTCATAAAGAGAGAGAGAGAGAGAGAGAGAGAGAGAGAGTGGTGAGAAACAAAGGGACAAGAAAGACAAATAACAGCGAGGGAGGGAAGTGCTCGTAAATTCAAGCTGTGAAGACAGGATTTGTGTGTGTGTGTGTGTGTGTGTGTGTGTGTGTGTGTGTGTGTGTGTGTGTGTGTGTGTGTGTGTGTGTGTGTGTGTGTGTGTGTGTGTGTGTGTGTGTGTGTGTGTGTGTGTGTGTGTGTGTGTGTGTGTGTGTGTGTGTGTGTGTGTGTGTAATGAAGAGTGTAACAGGTTAAAGGCCAAAGGTCTTACTCCAATGCAAGCGAGCGCACACTGAGCCTCCTCTGCTTCAGAGACATGTAAGCTGTGGGCGGGGGGGGGGGTGGGGGGGGATCTGTGTGTGTGTGTGTTGGGTGTGTGTGTGTGTTGGGTGTGATCCAGAGCAATGAGTCACTGACAATTGGGAAGTGACCTACATCCCTCCCTCTCTTTATTTCTTCTTCTATCTGCCTCTTTCTTTCCTGTGTCAGCTGCCCAGTCATCATTTCCCTGCACTGAATGACCTCTCTCTCTCTCTCTCTCTCTGTCTGCTGGACACACACACACACACACACACACACACACACACACACACTCACAGTTTGTCTGGGAATGTGAGGGTGTACTGACTAAGTTTGACCTGAGTGTGAGTGTGTGAAAAGGGGAGGAGGAGGACGGTTGTGTGTCTGTGTCTGCAGATCTGTGTGTGTGTGTGTGTGTGTGTGTGTGTGTGTGTGTGTGTGTGTGTGTGTGTGTGTGTGTGTGTGTGTGTGTGTGTGTGTACGGGTTCACACGGCCATCAGATAAATATTAAAGGGACGGCGATGGAAAGCTGGTTATTAATTCATTCCTTTTAGAAAGTCTTCCTGCGTGTTTGTTTGAAGTCTTCAGTAACACGGGTTTGTTGGAGACAGAATAAAAAAACAACACAGCTTTGACTGTGGATCTCTGAGGATCCGGACTCAAGTGTCCCAGGATCCTTAAATCAGGATCCAGAATCAGTGATATGTAGGGTTTCGTGGCGTCATCGCTGCTGCAGAATCAAGACAAGGAGCGGTGCAGCGTGTCTCCCCCCGAGGGCTGGACGCCTCGTAAACAAACAGAGAAGAAGAGTTCAGTGATCAGAGGCCGCCCTCTAAGCTCGAAGAGCAATCCGTCTATTCAGGAAGCGTCGGGCACGAATCCAGGACCGCCCGCAGAGACTCTGCACATCACTCTGCATCAGATTGTGAAAAATAAAACAGCTTAACCCGACGTCGACGAACGTTCAACTGAAGTGACCTGAGTGTGACCCGAGCCGCCCTGCTCAGGATCCGGCCTCAAACACAGGCCAGTGACCGGCCTCACCTTTAAAGGGGGGGGGGGTTGCAGAGGAGATCCAGAGGAAGGGGGGCACGCTGCGTTTGCTTGAAAGGCAAGCTAGCAACAAGCTAATCCAAAGCCAAGCAAATATCCGTCCTCTGTCTTTGCTGCTGTCTCCGTCCTCCGGCGTGTGGAACCTGGAGCCGGTCTCAGCTGTCATTGGACGAGAGGCGGGGTACGGGGGGGTCCTGGACTGTACGCCAGCCGATGGACCGTGGGAGGAAGCCGGAGTACCCGGAGAAGACTCGCGCATGCACGGGGAAAGACTCCACACAGAGAGGCTCCGGTCACACGGGGACTCAAACCAGCAACCTGCAGACCATGTCGGCTTTGAATGCCGTCCAATCACTGACTTGTATCCACTCCCTCAACTCCCCAACACGCTGTCATTGGCTGGAGGAAAAACCCAGAAACGTCACGTGTCAACCAAAACAAAACCTCAGAACCCAGGGACAGGCTCTCTGCTGACACGAGTACGGAGGCCCAGAAGGTCAAAACTTCAGTATTTTGCTTCTTAAGGAGGAAGCTGCCGACTCTGCCTTTTAAGTGTCAGCACAACAAACAAAGCGTTTACATTCACGACAAGTCTTTGAATCAGAGGCCTCCATATTGACTCAAATATCCGCTGCTGAGGCTCGATGACAGCCGCCTCATCCAATTAGCAGAGCTCGTTAATGTCTTCATCACATCTTCGTCTTCATACGGCGTGTTGATCTCTCCTCTTCCTCTCTCTCTCTCTCTCTCTCTCTCTCTGTGTAAACAGCAGAGCAGCAGAGGGGAGCTGAGTCTCCTCCAAACAGGAATGTCTGGTATGGCCTCTAACAGGGGGAGGGGAGCAGTGTGTGTGTGTGTGTGTGTGTGTGTGTGTATTGATGTGGAAGTGTGTTAGGTTAGAGGTCAGAGGGGGCACAGAGAGAGAGACAGAGGAGGAGGAGGGGCGTGTTGGAGCGTCCTGGTGTTTTAATCTGGACGGTCAGGATAGTAAAAAGTGTCGGCTCAGGTGTTTGAACAGAAACAAACAACACAAAGTGGAGAGAGAGAGAGAGAGAGAGAGAGAGAGGCTCCTAACGAGGAGGTGAGTCCTCCTAATGTGGGAGTTTAATGAAAGACATCGAGTAAAGTTTGACAGAAGAGCGACGATTTCAGTTTGAAGCGTTGATCTGCTGCTAAGTCTGAGGATTAAACCTGCAGAGTGGCTGACCTTCAGACCATCCAGACCTTTAAAGGTCACATGACCTCCTCCTCCTCTGCAGGTTAAATCAGAGCTCCTCTTCAACATGTGTGTGAAGTGTGTTGTTGTAAATCCACTCTGATCCTGTGTTTGATCATGTCTATAAACCCCTCTATTTCAGCCCTGCTCAGAACAGGCTGTTTCTGTGTCTGTAGCTTTAAATATGTAAATGAGCTGTGTCTGGCCACACCCCCTCTCTGGAAGGGCTCGGGTGTACTCGCTGCTTTCTGGCTCCATGTCCTATTGTTTACGGTGAGAAGGCAGACTCAGAGGGCAGAACAAACACCTAGCTGTGGGAGTGTCACCCACCTGGGGGAGGGGCTACTGCCCTTTGTGATGTCATGAAGGGAACATCTCCAAACAGCCTGTTTGAGCACACATTTTCTGAAAAGTGGAGCAGGCAGAAGATGGAGAGGATGGACTTTTCTTATCATTGGGGGGTTTGGAGACAGACATGTTAGATTCAGAGGAACATGGAGGAGAGGATTTTGAACGATATGAGACCTTTAGTGCTGACAGTTTAGATTAAATATGATTTGATTAACATGAATTGAGATGGTGTCGCTGATTCCCTCGCTCGTCCGTTGGACAGAAAGTGACGACTGAAGGAGTTGTTGTTTTTATCAGCAAACTCATATTTACGTTTTCTTACTTCACTGAAGAAGCAGCTCCTCGAATTTGTGATCAACCAATCAACAGAAGGCTGACGGTGCTAGCACTGCTAGCGTTAGCCACACTCTGACGGTGCTAGCACTGCTAACATTAGCCACACTCTGACGGTGCTAGCACTGCTAATGTTAACCACACTCTGACGGTGCTAGCACTGCTAACGTTAGCCACACTCTGACGGTGCTAGCACTGCTAATGTTAACCACACTCTGACGGTGTTAGCACTGCTAACGTTAGCCACACTCTGACGGTGCTAGCACTGCTAAAGTTAACCACACTCTGACGGTGTTAGCACTGCTAACGTTAGCCACACTCTGACGGTGCTAGCACTGCTAACGTTAGCCACACTCTGACGGTGCTAGCACTGCTAACGTTAGCCACACTCTGACGGTGCTAGCACTGCTAACATTAGCCACACTCTGACGGTGCTAGCACTGCTAATGTTAACCACACTCTGACGGTGTTAGCACTGCTAACATTAGCCACACTCTGACGGTGCTAGCACTGCTAACGTTAGCCACACTCTGACGGTGCTAGCACTGCTAACGTTAGCCACACTCTGATGGTGCTAGCACAGCTAACATTAGCCACACTGACGGTGCGGTAACCACAGAACGCTACGGCGCGCTGAGGGACTGATGCATGTGTTCAAACGTCTGTGCAGAATGAGCGAGTGTAACTCTCTGTGGTGTTTCGTCCGCAGCTATCGAGACGGAGAGCACGAGTTCAGGAGAGGACCTGCTGGTCCCCGGTCCCCCCTCACCGCCACCCCCACCCCGGGTCTACAAACCCTGCTTCGTGTGTCAGGACAAATCTTCAGGATACCACTACGGAGTCAGCGCCTGTGAGGGCTGCAAGGTAGGAGGCTAAATTAACACACACACACACACACCAACACTAAGCAGGTTACACTTAGAAAACCTGAATGAAAAATAGCTGCAGGGAGCGTGTGAGCTTATTGAGTGTTTGCATAATGTTTCAGCTCAGAGGTCATAACCTTTACACCTCCCCCAGGATCTGTAAGCCTCTTTGCTTTTTTAATCCTAAACACACAACACACACACACACACACACACACACACACACACACACACACACACACACACACACACACATTGAATCTGTGCATGCAATTAGAATATAGTCTGATATCTGTGAGCTCGTGTTCAGGCTCTCTTCTTAGTCTCTCTGATTTTGCCGCAGGCTTCAAAATAAAAGCACCTGCACACGCCGTCTGTTTTTTTTTTTTTTTTTTCTTCCCCTCTGCGTCTCTGATTCATTCAGTTATCGTCTTTATCGCTTGTGTCAGGGTTTCTTTCGGAGGAGCATCCAGAAGAACATGGTGTACACGTGTCATCGAGACAAAGTCTGCGTCATAAACAAGGTGACGAGGAACCGCTGCCAGTCCTGCCGGCTGCAGAAATGCCTCGACGTGGGCATGTCCAAAGAGCGTACGTAAAGTTCCTCACATGTCTCCAAGTGGAGAGGTGAACCTTTGTGTTTAACCTTTGTGTGACTTTGTGTGTTTGCACCAATAAAGCAAACCACCTGGCAGAGGGCGAGCTTCCCTTTTTTTTTTTTCTTCTTTACAGCAGCAGAAACAAGTTGTGATTTAAACCTTGATGTCTGTCTCCCTCTAGTGGCTGTCCTGCATCAACGCATGCTCAGTAAAAGAGTAGAGAGGATTCTTCTTGATGTTTGTAGTGAATGTGTGTAATCTGTGTTCAGTGGTGAGGAACGACAGGTCGAAGAAGAAGAAGGAGGAGAAGAGGCCGATGGAGGTGGAGATCTACGTCCTGTCTGCAGACACGGAGCAGATGATTGAACGAGTCCGACAAGCCCATCACGACACGTTTCCCTCCCTGCGTCAGCTGGGGAAATACACCACGGTACGCCACGCCCACGCCGACATCTCACCGGCTTTTCTTTTTTTTCCATAACACATAAAACACCACGTGTCTCTTTGTGTCCTCAGAGTAACAGCTCGGAGCACCGGGTCCCTCTGGACGTCAGCCTCTGGGATAAGTTCAGCGAGCTGTCCACCAAGTGCATCATCAAGACGGTGGAGTTCGCCAAGCAGCTGCCCGGCTTCACCACGCTCACCATCGCCGATCAGATCACGCTGCTCAAAGCCGCCTGTCTCGACATACTGGTGAGTTCGCCGCTGAGGAAACGAGATCAGAGTTGAATATTTGCTCCTCATCAAAGACGCACGCCGTGCACAGCGCTAACTCACAATTCAAAAGCGTCTTCTCCTCTTCGTGTGTTTCTCAGATTCTCAGGATCTGCACGCGCTACACGCCCGACCAGGACACCATGACCTTCTCCGACGGTCTGACTCTGAACCGCACTCAGATGCACAACGCCGGGTTCGGACCGCTCACCGACCTCGTGTTCTCCTTCGCCAACCAGCTGCTCCCTCTGGAGATGGACGACGCAGAGACGGGTTTGCTCAGCGCCATCTGCCTGCTCTGTGGAGGTACTGCACTTTGTTTCTGAAGGAATAAATAAAGGTTGATTCTGTGAGGACACGTCTCTCTGAGTCCCGTCTTTGTGTTTGCTGTTTGTGCAGACCGTCAGGACCTGGAGCAGTCGGATAAGGTGGAGATTCTTCAGGAGCCGATCGTCGAAGCCTTGAAGGTCGGACTTTTGAATTATTAGCACGCTGTCACGTTGGTGCTCGCTGATCTGATTGTTGAATTTCAGATTAAAAAAAAACAAACTAATGACAGAAAAGAGGAGAGTTTAGGAATTCAGGCAAATCAAGAAAAGTGACGTTTCACAACACAGACATGAAATATAACATCTGTGTGCTGTAAGCAGTGAGGCTGCAGCCTCTTTATTATAAACATTCACAACTCTAAAAACAACAACAACAAAGCATGGTGCTGTGAAGTTACTCTGCAGCAAAGACAACACACAGGTTCTGCACATTTCCTCTCACACCGATAAATCCTATTTCTATAAAGAGAGACAAATATGAGAGGTATTTTAGTGGAGTTTATTGCAGACAGTCAGGACTGGGAGCAATACGCAGAGGCTCCAGCAGAGGGCGCCACTGTCCCAAGCTACGCCGCTGTCCCAGTGGAACACGGATCAGAACAAATCGCATTCACGAGTCGAAGAAATAAGACAAACGACGAGACACAAGAGGAGCGTCAGAGATCTAAAAGTCCTGCAGTGTGGAAACAGGAAGCACGATGGTTTGATGGTCGTCGGGTTGGAAAAGCTGCTGGAATTTATTTAGACGTCTCCGTCATGTTTTGTGCAGATCTACGTGAGGAGGAGGAGGCCCGATAAACCGTGCATGTTCCCCAAGATACTGATGAAGATTACTGACCTGAGGAGCATCAGTGTGAAGGGTGAGACACACACACACACACACACGCACACACACACACCATGACAAGTTTTCTGAACCTCCTCTTTGTTGATCCTCTCAGGAGCCGAGCGAGTGATCACACTGAAGATGGAGATCCCCGGCTCCATGCCGCCGCTCATCAAGGAGATGCTGGAGAACTCAGAGGGCCTGGAGGGGCACGGGGCCGCGGGGGGCAAAGGAGCCGCGGGGGGCAAAGGAGCCGCGGGGGGTAAAGGAGCCGCGGGGGGTAAAGGAGCCGCGGGGGGCAAAGGAGCCGCGGGGGGTAAAGGAGAAGACGACGCAGGCGTTAGGAGCTGTGATCCGCCCTCATCACCAAAATCCGATCACTGTCCGAGCATGAGCCCCGCCTCCTGCTCACCTTCTTCTCCCGCGGACTCCACCTGAAGCTCTAGCATCAGCACGCTTTTTACACACAGCGCCCCCTGTGGCACGGTGTGGTACTGCAAGGGAACTGTCAACACTGCAGAGAGATTAAACATTAATAACAGACGGTCGAGAGGACGGACAAATCTGAACTATATTTTTACACACTGAATGTGCAGACGGAGGTGGAGCGTGCAGGACGAGTCGGATGGATAAAGGTCTGTGTCCACGGGCGCCACTGTTAGCGCCGCTTTCAATACACAACCAACGAAGTTCATCATTTTCAGTGCTCAGAGCGCAAACGAGCTACTCTGAGTCAGCAGTTTAATGCTGTTAAAAACAGTTCAACATTTGGAGCAGCGTGCCGCTTGTCAGTCGTCAACTTCTCCCTCACAGGCCAATCAAATTGAAGAAGGAGGGGCGGGGCTTCCGATATCAGCTTTGTCAACAACATGGCGGAGGAACGGCTCGTCTGACTCGTCTTTTGGCGGGTTCAACTTCCAGGTGTCGAGGTGCCGGGGACGTTAGCTCGTGTCCTCGCTGAGGTTGAAGGCGCCGCCAGCTGTGGACACCGGCCCCCGAAATTCTGCTCCTACTGTACATCAACGGATGACTCAGCAAAACATGACAAGAACGCACACGTTTAGAAATAAAAGTCTATGCAACGTGAACGTCACCAACTTCCTCGTGACGACTGGCCCGGGTCGTTGACCTGCTGTGGTCAAACATCCCGCTCATCGGGTCACAAAACGGACTTCTTACAAGGAGCTGGTCGGCGTTTAAAAGTCCTCAGACTTTCCTCCGTCATGAGGATCCACGTACAGAACGCAGAGTCACTATTTGTAAGATATTGTAAATAAAAAGAGGCTGTGAAAAGCGTCTAACTGAGACACACTGATGAGAGTAGCTATTTTCCTAAATGTACACGAGTTTATTCTGCACCTCGCCACCTCGTGCAGCTGTTCAGATTTCTCGCTTTGTTTTTCTGTTTTGTTTATTTCCACGTGTTCCTATGCATCGTCATCGTCTGTGAGAACAAGCTGTTTGGTTTGACTGTGAACAAACGTCACTTTCCTTGCCTGTTAATGGACACTTTGAACCAAAGCAGAGCGACCTCCACGTAAACGAAGTTCACGAGCACATGTAGAGATAGATGAAGGCGCCCTCCAAATGTACAAAGTGTGTATAGCGAGCACCGTGTCCTGTCATAGTGCGTCTACACGGAGACACCACCTCACCAGAGCTTCGTCTGTCAGGTACAAATCATCGTCACTGTCGTCCTGTTTGATGTGCAGCGGGGTCAAAACGGCCCGTTTAAAAGTGAAAACACAGGACGCTTAATAAAGAAGTTTCTGTCTCTCCTGAAATGTGTGTTTGTGCAAATATGTGAAATATATATATATATATATATATAAAGAAACTTAAGTCAAGTTTATTTATGAAACTTAAAGGAGCAGTATGTCACTCTGCCCCTAGTGTTTAAAATGGGTACTGCAGTCTAAACTGATCATCACAGAGAGCTGTCAGGCTCCGCCCCCTCCTCTCTAGAGTGGATGCTCACACAGGTCATCATGTGGTGCACACTGTAGCTTCAGTGTTTAGCTTACCTTCAAAGCCCCGCCTACCTTCTCTGGTCCAAACAAATCCAGATCATTCAGGAGCAGAATCTAAAGTTAGAAGGAGGACATACTGGCTGCTGCATCGGTTCCTTCATGTCTGATCACAAGAGGAAGAGAGCGTCATCGTGTTGTTTAAACTTGTTGCTGAGGCTGGCACGCTCTCCTGTCTCTCCTCGGTTGAGTTTGAAGCGGAGGAATTGGATCAGCACCAAAGTAAATAATCGGGTAAAAACATCGAGTACCAGACATCAAATATTTGTGTAGTGAGTGATAGCTTCATTAGTGTTATTAAGTGGAAGCAGTTTAGCTAATTATCCTTTCTCCTTGGGACATCGGTAAACAGCACGTCCAGGTCGAGTCATTTTGTTCCCGTTTACAGGAAACTGTAACGTTTGTACGTTCACTCCTGAATAACGCATGTTCACTGTTGTATGATGAGATAAAGAGTAAAGAGGCAGCGGACGCTTCAAAATGAAACGCATCCATCCAGAACATTTTCTTCCTCTCATCCAGGAACTACTAAAGACGCTGGGAACCCCTGCGGGAGATTCCTTCTAAAAATGTTTAAAAATGGTTTCAAATTGAATATTTCAAACATTAATTTGAAAATATAATCAAATATATGATGGTGTTGGGGCTATGGCGTTCTAATGCCTGTGTTAGCCTGTGTGCAATGATGACCTCCAGGGACAATGGGGCCCCCGTTATATGAGGGGCCGAGGGCTGAAAAGTTTGACTTTATTTTCCAGCTTCTCCTGGAGGGATTCAGACTCCAGATGGGATTTAAAATGAGCTCTTGAAATCACTCAGACTTCAGCCTGGAGTTCCTCCTGCCACATCTCCTATGATATTACCTCGAGCCAATCAGGGAGGGGGAGCGACGTTTGTACCCTGGGACTGCTGCACGACCGTAGACTGATTTATCAAGGAGATATTTTAAGGAGTGCAGATGTGAAAACGACTTTGAGACAGACGCTGTTTGGATTCAAAGAAACACCCTCCCTCTTTCACCTCCCTCCCTCCCTCCCTCACCTCCCTCTTTCACCTCCCTCCCTCCCTCACCTCCCTCCCTCCCTCCCTCACCTCCCTCCCTCCCTCACCTCCCTCCCTCACCTTCCTCCCTCACCTCCCTCCCTCACCTCCCTCCCTCCCCCACCTCCCTCCCTCACCTTCCTCCCTCACCTCCCTCCCTCACCTCCCTCCCTCCCTCACCTTCCTCCCTCTTTCACCTCCCTCCCTCACCTTCCTCCCTCACCTCCCTCCCTCACCTCCCTCCCTCCCTCACCTTCCTCCCTCTTTCACCTCCCTCCCTCACCTTCCTCCCTCACCTTCCTCCCTCACCTCCCTCCCTCCCTCACCTTCCTCCCTCCCTCACCTCCCTCCCTCACCTTCCTCCCTCTTTCACCTCCCTCCCTCACTCACCTCCCTCCCTCACCTTCCTCCCTCACCTCCCTCCCTCACCTCCCTCCCTCCCCCACCTTCCTTTACGTGCTCCTCTCTGCAGGTGATTAATTCCAGATAAGAAGGGACATTTCAGATGTGGTTTTTTAAATGATATTCTACGAAACAGCTTGTTAATATTGATGTTGGAGGCTGCCTTTGAAGCTCGTGTTTGTCCCGGATGATGCTGATGGAGTGATGTCGTTAACCTGCTGATGCACACACACACACACACACCCTCTCTCCGCTCACCTGTGACATTAACCACAGCTTTCTACTGCTCATCTGTTCATGTGGGAGCTGGAAGTTAACACGCCCTGATGAACACTTGTTTCTTTTTTATAGGAGACAATTTACAACAATTCAAAAGAAAAACAGAACGGAGAAAATAGATAAAAACACAACAATAACAATACACAAACAAAGTAGCTCAGTCCGTCCGGCTTGGACTGGGAGATGGAGGGCGGACCAAAAATCATTTGAAAAAACAGATCCGGATTAAAACCAAACACTTTTGTCTTGGTAAAGCTGGATTAATCTCGCTGTAAAGTCAATGTTATTTTAATGACCACGAAGCAGGATAAGGCACAGCGGGCAGCAGTGTATATCTTCCTTCACTTCTCAGTTTGCTGGCAGAGCGCTCGCCCATCTCTCACCCAGCGTATCAAGTCACGGCCGCTTTAAACTGCAAACATGGGTAAGTCTGAGCGACGCTTTCAGTTTTAACAACCTCATATTCATGTCATCATCTGGACCGCTTTCTGACAGAATGTTTGGTTCTCAACGTGAACCCTTAAATGTCCTGTTGAAGCTGCAGGAAAACACTTTCTGTGCTGCATCATGTCAACAGATAATAATAATAATAATAATTTAATCCTGATTAAATCCTGGTCTGTCTGCAAACTGTGTTCGATGGATGTAGAGATAACTCCAGTTTGGATTGGCAGAGGAGAAACTTTAGCTAACAGAAAGCATCCTGTGTGTTTTCTGAGCAGGCCTGCTGAGCTGGATGAGGGATGAGACCCGGCTGAGGAACATGGTCCTGGTTGTTGTTTTTATCGCCTTGTTTCTGGACCACATGCTGCTGTCCGTGGTCGGTATGTTCCCATGCAGCCTTTTGTCTCAACGCTCAGTTCGAGATGCTGCGAGGCAACTTGAACATGGCTTCAACTGATGGCATTAAACATTTGTTTGACCACCTGATGTTAAACCACGATACAGCTTTATGTAAAACGATTGTGATTTGCATGTCCAGAGTCCAACAGATGAACTTTATCTGTGTGGAACAAAACAGCTGCAGTTTGGAAAGAGAGGAGCAATGAAGTATAATAATTGTCATCAATCAAATGAATCAATCAAATAAATTCTAAACGTCTTTTTACCCTCGAGCTTTAAAAGACTCACACCGTCTGTGCCTCCACGACCGACCAGCATCACATCCCTGAACACAGCACAGCAGTGGTGTGCTACTCCAAGTCTGTCTCGGTCTCAAGCCCACTTTGTAAAGGTCTCGGTCTTGGAATCCAAAACCTTTTTACTCAGTCTTGTCTTGGTCTCGGACTGAGCAGACTCCAGATTCTAAAACCAGACCAGACACAAAACAAGACTCTGGTCTTGTGTATTTCTTTGATCTCGCTTCGACACGAGACTGATGCCTCATGTGATTTATAATGTGACATTGAGAGTTTTTTTTGGTTCTGGACTTTGTTGACAGTGCCGATTCTTCCCAGTTACCTGTACGGAGCAGAGATCCTCTCTTCAGGGAACAGCTCGGACTCAGCGCGCCACGTCCAGACGGTGAGGAACACATCCGTTGGTTCGACTCACCTGAACCCAGCTGACTCCATCCGGGCCTCAAACTCAAACAACGGTTCAAACTGCTCTGAAACTGGGGATCAGCTGGACACGGTGAACATCAAAGTAGGACTGCTGTTGGCGTCAAAGTCCACCGTACAGCTCGTCACAAATCCACTTGTTGGACCGCTCACTGACAGGTGACGCCAACTCAATTTGACCCCAGAGGAGATATAATATTCTGCTCTGTTTATCAGTTTTTATTGTATTCTACTTCTTACCTACAGGGGTCCATCTGTACGTAAAAATGTAAACCTATATTCTTCAACAAACCTGTTTGTTGTACAGGTTCGGATACCACCTCCCCATGTGTGTTGGCTTCTGCATCATCATCTTGGCGACCATCTGTGAGAACCACTTTTGACCTTACGAGAGCTCTTAGAACCCGTCCCCCTCCGCCTGTTAGATATCTGCTGACCTAGCTGATGGCGCTCTCTTCCTCTTTGTGTTTCTTTCTCCAGTGTTTGCGTTTTCATCGAGCTTCTTCTTACTGCTCTTGGCCCGATCGGTTCAGGGTGTGGGCGGGTCCTGCTTGTCTGTTTCAGGTGGGATTTGCATAGTTGTAAAAAAAACCCCCCCACTAAAATAATGGAGATGTTTAAATGGGTCTGAAATCTACGATTTAAATTCCTCTCAATGTTATCGATGGTCATTTGTGTTTTGCAGGAATGGCGATGTTAGCCGATACGTATAAAGATGAGAAGGAGAGAGGGCGTGCCATGGGAATATCGTTCACTGGTCTGGCAGTTGGGTTGATAGGTGTGTTTGCAGACACTGCTGCCAGGTGCATTTAATGAAAAGAGCTGAAAAACTGCAAACGAGGAGAAGTCACAAAGAGTAGACACCAGATAAATATATATACGTATATATTAGGGGTGGGACTTCTAATTAATTACAAGAAAATAACGTGTTAAATTTTTTCAAGACATTTAATCACAGTTTGCCTCATAAACAGCGCTGAACTGATTGTCATTGCTATGTGCTAGCTTTGCGCTAGCTTCGCCTAGCTTAGCGCTAGCTACGTCTAGCTTAGCGCTAGCTTCGCCTAGCTTAGCGCTAGCTACGCCTAGCTTAGCGCTAGCTTTGTGCTTGCTTTGCCACAAGTACAAACAAGAAGCGTTTGCAGCCTAAACTCGACCAAATGACTCTTCAAGACCAAAATTATTAATTCAACATCTGATAAATTTACAAATTCACTCGCTAAATTGGTTGCTCTGGACTGTAGACCACTATTAGTGGTAGAAGATAAGGGATTAGACATTTTTTTAATGTTATGGCTAAAATATGTACTCGAATAATTTGCAATCTCAACATGTTGGGAAGAAAAGTTCCATCTTCTTCCGAGAAGGATGGTGTTGATTTAGCTCTTCTTTCTATTACTAATTCATCATAAGGACGTTCCATATTTTCCTACAATCTAACCTGTTTTGATCATTTAAAAACATTTAAAAAATGTGTTAATTTTTGTTACATAATTCTTTAATTTACATGAAGGGTGAAAAAGAGAATAACAGTGTAAAAACTCTCCCTCCTCGTCCTGCAGCGGGTGCACCTTTTGGCAGCTTGATGTATCAGTTCGTGGGGAAGACGAGTCCATTCCTGGTCCTGGCAGTCATTGCAGTTTTGGGTGGAGGTGCTTTGAAACATTAAATAAATATTAAACAATCGAGTCCTGTGTGCAACTGATTTATGATGTTTGTGCATCTGACTGTCCTGTTGTTTTTGTCCTCACACAGGTTTACACACACTGATCTTTCAACCATCACAGTTGCAAACACAGGTGGAGTACTGAATTAAAAGAGATGCATGTTATTAATCCACAAGGTTTGAAAAAATGTTTTTCTAGGCATGTCACGCACATGGAGCTATTATTGGACTGTGGTTTTCACGACTCAGGCTGATACCTCTCTAAAAGTCTTCTCCGTCTCTCCAGATGGAAAAAGGGACTCCTCTGCTGACCCTCCTGAAGGATCCATACATACTTATTTCAGCTGGTAACTGTTGGACATAAACTCAGTTTAACCTACTTTTTCAGAAACGGTGTAAGAACAACGTCAATGTTTTTTTGTTTTTCTTCCCAGGAGCGATCTGCTTAACCACGTTGGTCATTGCAGTGATAGAGTCCGCCCTCCCCATCTGGATGATGAAGACCATGTGTGCGAGTAAATGGCAGCTAGGTACTGACACGAACATCTGTTCACATCATGCATGTTTTATCCACATGTATGGAGTCCTTCCAGTAGAGCTCACCAGCGTGCTTCTGGATCAGTAAAAATCCATCATTTTCACTGTAGCAGGTTTGATTATTAGTCGCAACCATCCAAGGTCGACTGACCACGAAATACCTGAGTGTGAAACGAGTCTATATGCTCCTGTAGTGATTTATTAGCGAACTCCGGGAAAAAAACAACACTACCCACAATCCAATAGCTCAGCAGCAGCAATGTATCTGATTGGAGTGTTACCATGTTTACTGCGTCGTTATTTTAACAATATAAAGATAAATGTAAGAAGAAGATCCATGTACGTTCACAAAGAAATGTTTATGGACTGCCCTTAGAACTGCAATGGATTGTGGGATGCGTAGTTCTTTCGGTTGTACCTTTGTCTTTTTCTCCATTTTCTAGTCGCATGCCAAATCAAATGTATTGTAGCTTCACGTATTCAGTTAGCTGGTTGCTGATTGGTTCCAGAATTCAAATTATTGATGAAATGTGAACGGAGGATTTGAAAGGGAGTCAGAGCAGCCAAAGAACTGGGGGCCATTTTCCTCTGATATCGCACCAAATATGTCAAATGAAGGCTCTAACAGTTAGAGATAAGGTCAAAAATCTCAGATATATTTCTCCACTGCTGTCTTATTTCATCTCACACTTTGTGTTCAGGGATTGTCTTCCTGCCTGACAGCATATCATACCTCATAGCGTCAAATATCTTTGGTCACCTGTCACAGAAACACAACAGAAGGTGAGCTGGAGAAATAATCACCTTCATAGAAAACAGTCTGTACAAGAAAGATGAAGAAATTATCCAATGTTTTGAAACAGACCTTTTTTCCCTCTAATAAAGTTATTTGCTGCTGTTTGTTCGTCACAGGTCAGATTTTGTAAGAGTTGGGCCAGTTAACCCTTTGTTGACTCTGTGATTGGTCCGCTGGCCCGACCAATCAGAGAGCCCCCTCTCATAGCAAACATTGCAGGGCTACTTCTGGTTAGAAAAAACTTTTGTTTGGGCCGAGTCTGGCAAAAAGGGTCAATAAGGAAGTTGTACCAGTATTATTTTTGACCTGATCAGTATCCTACTAATGGAGAAAAAGCAAACTCAGCTTACGAACAAGCAACCAAAGCCTGTCAAATAATGAAGTCCACATTTCACTGGTGTTTACTACAAATGTCGAGCTTGAATGTTTTTTTCTCTCTTTTCACAGCTGGCTGTGTGCTTGCGTTGGAATGATCGTGGCGGGAATAACAACGATTTCTGTAAGTCTCAGTGGTTAAGTCATGGTCAACCCTTGATGTAAAATAATCAGGGATGAATAAACTGCATATTCAGTTACTATACAACATCACTGTGGGGAAGACGGCTGGAATATAAACCAAGTAAACTTTTGTCTGAAATCTATGATCGCTTTTTCCATCCTCCATGTTTGAACTAGAGCTGTCCAACGATGACATTTTTAAATCACTTGATTTCAGTTTTTTTCAATCAGGTCTGATATTCCATTATTTTTGAATTTCAAACCAGTTTCTGTTTCTTAAATTTTTCAAGTAAAGGGTACTTCTTTTTTTCTTTTTTTTTTAATTTCTAAACCTGCTCATATTTTGGAATCAGAATCGTTTTTTACTTGGTCTTGGTGTATTGGTGCGAAAGTACTTTAATAAAATAAGATATGAGATAAGATATCTACGGTGCACCTAAAGGGACAAAATAGCACGCTATGAACGTGATTTGGAAAAACAATGGCTGTAACCATTTTGACCCTTCAGCCCTACTTTGAACACTTAATTAAAATGTTCAGATTAGAACGAAGCTTCATTCATGACTGTTCGTTTCTCTTTTTGTATTTCAGTTCAGATTTTCCATGAACATCTATCACTTGCTGGTTCTGAACGCATTTATTGGCTTTTCAGTTGGTACGTCATGCAGCATCATTCATGTTCATCTCATAAATGACGATGTGAAAAAAAACTCTTTTCTCATCCTGTTTCTGCCAGGCACAGTGGACTCGACGATCATGCCCCTCATGGGTAGACTGGTCGACATTAGACATCAGCCGGTTTATGGCTCCGTTTATGCGATTGCTGACGTCGCAATATGCATCGGATTCTGTGTTGGTGAGAAATTTTTACATCATCACATTCCCCTTTGTTTTATGGCTCATTGATATTAGGAAAACAAAAAAAATCCAATTCCGATAAATCCTCCGATCTGTATCGCTGCATGACACTCTGGAGTGATATCACTTGTTGTAATCCGTATAGCGCCCTCTGCTGGTGAAAGAGAAAAGCCAGTGAAATACAGTGAAACTCAACTGAAATACTATTTGATTACTCAATAAATCCAGTTGAGTCATTGCATATCGGAGATGAATTTGTCTGACTCCAAAAGTCACTTGATTTGCTAATATCGGCCGATATATTATCGATCGGCCAATTAATCGGTCGGCCTCTGGTTTGGTTCGAGGTTTTTAAGCATTTTCTCCTTTTCCCTCTCTCCAAAGGTCCAGCTATTTCAGGTCCCATCGTGGCATCCATTGGCTTCCCCTGGCTCATGACAATAGTTGGAGCTGTGAATATCGTGTTCGCACCACTCTGCATCTTTCTGTTGGATCCACCTCGGCAGGAGGAACTTTTGGTGAGGAGGGGTGGGAAAAAAAGGGAAAACTATAAAAGCTGTTTTTAAAAAGTATCATCTCAGGCCTCACTCATTTATTTCTTGTGTTCTAGTCATTATCCAAAGGACCAGAAGGAGCCTGAGGATTTGGACTCACTTGAAGTACTGTAATCTCCAAGTGTTGCTCTGTATGGAAAAGCTTGATTGAATGGTACTCTCAGAGGAAAGGACCGATTAAAGATTTAAATTCTTAAGTTTAAAACCAAAAAAGATCTTCTGTTAAATAAGACTGTGTTTCCATTGGACAAAAGGAGCTCAATTTAAGTCATGGTCTGAGTGAATGGAAGCGCTGCACCAACACTACAGATGAGAAGAAAATCCCACTCTTCTCCTCTGTCGCCCCCCGGTGGTGGAACAAACCTATGCACTTCATGATATGGCTTAATTTATTAATTTATATTGAGGACAATATTTTATTATTTTAAATGGAATAAAATGGATTAGTACATAGACTAAGTTCGGACATATTGTCAGCACTTGAAGCATTTCGGATTATTTCAAGAAAAGCTGCAGTTTTGTAATATTTGCTCTCAAAGCGGACACGTCATTGCTGCTACACAGAGACGCTCCCTTTTCTCAGACGAGACGCGAAACCATTCCTCCAACATTTTTTACATGAGACTGTTAAACACATTGAGTCACAGAGAAACTCGTCCAGTTCGAGGTCATTTATAAACTGCTCCAAAAAGCTGTCTGGGACCATTTTTAAAAATATGAGCTTTGTGTTTTTAATCTGATTTTTCCTCGTATGAAATATTCTGACACACGAGTTGCTCTGTGTAGATAAACTGGTCGTGCACTGTTGAGAGCAGATGAAGTCGGCTGAATGCACACATGCACTTACAGTAAAAACCAGAAGAACAAAGATGATGGGGTTAGATATGTGTCTTTATTACATGAGAGAAAAGAAACGATCTGAGAGGAAAAAAAAAATATTTCAGAGAAAATATTTTCACTCTGATGGCAAAAGATATATATTTGAGAGTTTTAAAAAATATATTTTGAGAGATTTTTTTTCACAGAAATAAAAATAATTTCTCTTAATTTTTTTTTCATGTCTCAAATATAATTTTTTTTATAATTTTTTTTTCTCAGATCATTTATTTTCTTGCATTTAATAAAGACACAAATCTAACTCCATAAAAGAGGCTCAATGCATCTGCGTCTTGCTGCAACTGAATTAAAAAGCGACAGTAATTCAACCTGGACAAAAAAGTGATTTGATGCAGCGTTCTTACGCTCACTGATGTGTAAGAACACAACGGGACTGGGAGACAGAAGTTCTGAGAAGTTCTGTTGTGACCTGCATGACTGCACTGTTTAAAGGAGCAGCACCACTACGGTCACATACTGCTTTTAAGCTTTTTTGTCTTATTGGGTTTAAAAAAAAAAAAAAAAAGAGCACCCAAAGAGAACACATGCGTGGCCACGTTCTCCTCTCATGTTGTTTGCTTTTTGGATTATGTCTCAATAAACAGAAAGAGTGTGTGCACAACTGCTTACACTTTGGTTTGTGTGTTTACAAAAGTATGACACCACACGCCGTAAGGCTCCGGCCCCCCCCGAGGCTTCGCTCCTGTTTGTATAAGACGGGATGACGGGCAGTGAACAGCTGACATGAAAAGATCCAGTCTACTGTTATCCACTGATTTCTAAAACAGGATGTTCTCATTTATAGTCATCAGTATCCTGATGAATCTCCTTCATATTTAGGGAGATATTCGTCATTTCTTATTGATTTAATTAATCAATCATTTTCTTTTATTCAATGAAAATAGAAAATATTTTAATCAACAAAATTGTCATGGAAATGTTTCAGTGAAATCCCCCCGACCCAAACTTACACATGATCATCGATCACAGTCGAGAGTTTGATTCCTCATTTGACCTGTTAAGCAGTTTGTTGTTTGGGCATCTTTTATAAGTCTAACTATCCTGATTGTTCATGGAGCATTAAAATATTAAATAAACATAAAATTAAAATATTAATATATTAAAATCTTGACCTTGAATATAAAGCACGAGCTTTGTCTTTGTACCAACGCGTGTCATCACAGGAAGTTGCATAACATTCATGTTATAACTTTAGACGTCACAGAATGTGGCTTTGTTTAAGCCTCCAGGTCGTTTTACTGTTTCGTCCACATTTTGTAAAAAAAACGACTCCTGGTGCCTTGCTCAAGGGCACCTCGACAAGACCCTTGCTGGCACCTCTCTAGCTACCAGACGAAGTTCCATATTTTGCATCCGCATCAGGACTTGACCTGATCCTCAAGTCACCACACACCCGACGCCAACATCAGCGCCGTGAGAAGAATCACGCCTGCCTGACGTGACACACTTCACACACTTTCAAACACAAGGACAGTAAAATAAAAGTTCTGTGGCTTCGGGCCGTCAGCAGGAGCCGTGAACTCTCATCGCTCGTCTCCATGTCATCAAAGAAATGATGATCTCTCTCGTAAAGGTTTCAGCAGCACTTTAATGACATTATCCTTGTTTGCAGATGACAGCAAACAACCATGCAAACATAATCTTAATATAAGATAATTTTAAAATCTTTTACGAGCTGGAATGAAGTTACATTCACGAATCAAACAGCAAACATGACATAGCAAACTAAACACTAACAAGGCTTTAATGAGTATATGCTGTGCAATTAGAGGAGATTACCAGCACTTTTACAACAATGTTCCCCTTTATGAAGAGTTCGAAGGTCATCATTGAGAATTTAACTTTTTAATGAAGCAAATTAAAGAAGATTCATTAGAAACTCCCGACAGAAGAAAGAAAAACTGGAGCACAGTTGTCGGAGTGAAGATCCGGTCTTGATCAGCCTCGGACTGGGTCGGCTCTGGATTTGACATCGAGATCAGAAGACCACCACTGGTCGGCTTCCTCCCCCGACGTCATGACCGTGATTGGAAGGAAAATCTCTCTTTAATTAATTTGTAGTTTGAGTTGGACAAAAATAAAACACATCAGCTTAAACTCACAGTTTGCTTTGTTAGCTGTTCTTCACACCTTTATTTGCAACACGTTCCATCTGAATCCAAAATGAAGAATGATTCATCCGAGAGTAGCTGATAGTTTACTTATGGTTTTATCGGATTTAAATGTTTGAACAGAAAACAGACGTCAATACAACCGCTAAAATTTACACTCAGTCATAAATGTTTGTCTTGTTATAAAGTTAAAATTGGGATTCATTTCTCTGACGGTGAAAGACTTGGGTTCACTGTCAAAATCAAATAAAGGAAAAAGTACCAAAATATATTTCAAAGAAACGTAAGAGAGAGAGAAAAGAAACTGCTGCTAATGAAGTTAGCATACAGCCAATCAAGCTAACGTGGTGGATAAGAAACCTTTACATCAGTGGTGTCCAAACTTTTTTTCTTGCGGGCCAAAATTGTGGCGTTAGAATCGCTCACGGGCCACAGAGTTTTTTTGTTTGTTTTTTTTTAAATATTGAAAGGAACTTTTTGTATTTTGACCTCTTCAAAAAATAATGTAAACACACAATAACTAATTGTAGTGGGAAACTGTTGTGTTAGAAGAAAGAATAGTCAGGCTTTTGTAGGTCTCCCTCGCTAAAATGAAAAAGAAAAAAAAGAACGAAATATGCCATCTGATGAGGCCTGGGGCCAAAATCTTCTGATTCTTCGATTTGAAGTCAAGGGCCACAAAAAATCCACTCAAGGGCCACAAATGGCCCCCGGGCCGCACTTTGGACACCCCTGCTTTACATGTACAGGTGTCCTCAGGCTGTCAGACTGCTGTTTACTTTAAGATAGTGAGAGTGGTCATTTAAAAAAAAAAAAAACAGGTTTTAAAAGGTAAATATCTCAAATGTTTTTTTAATAGGTAGGTGGAGGAAAAACAGAGCTAACAAAATTAGCATAATGTGAAGAGTGTTAGTTGGACTGGCTGAGTTGTTTTGCTGTCCAACACGCCTCCAGTTGTGTTTCATGAGAATGCTTCGATAACTCCAACTCATTTGACCTTTTTGGACATTTTGCGAAATATGGAGGAGCATGTCATCCACGGTAGGAAGACCGGTCTTATTTGTGATAATGTGGTTAATTTCATTTGATCAAACCTTGACGTTGAAACTGATCAGTGTTTGTTCATGTCTGTCTTTCAGCAGCAAATGGATCGCACGGATATGTTTTGTCCCCTGAGAACTGTGACATTGACGTTTTAGACAACGGAAGAACCGTCAAGGATTTCATTGACAACAAAATTAAAGAGATAGCTTCGGGAGTAAGTATAATTTCAGTTGGAGATCGATTCAATGCTCGGGTTTTAAAATCAAATGTTAATTTTTCTTTTTTTTTCTTCTGACAGGAAAATGAAGTGCCATTCCTTGTGGCCGATCTGGATAGTGTGTTTAAGATGCACCTCAGGTGGCTCACTAACTTACCTCGAGTCAAGCCCTTCTACGCGGTGAAGTGCAACAACGCACCGACAGTTGTGCAGATGCTGCACGCGCTGGGAACAGGATTTGACTGTGCGAGCAAGGTGCGTAATCAACGTGCTTAAACTTTATTTAAAGTCACAGAAGAAAGTTCCTTCTCTCATCATTTTTTTGTTCGTCTTCTTCATTGGAACAGGGCGAGATTCAGCTGGCTCTGTCTCTTGGAGTGTCACCAGAAAAAATCATTTTCGCTCACACAACCAAACCGCTGTCGCACATCAAGTACGCACGCGCTCACGGAATCAACACGATGACTTTCGACAGTGAGGATGAACTCCTCAAAATTTCCCAGGGTCATCCCAAAGCCAAGTAAGACATGTTTTGCTTCTACTTTTAGTACAAACGAATGCTGCCGGAAAGTTCGAGGCTTTTTCGATAACGTTTGTTTTGAATGATACTGAATTATTTTAATGAGCAATAAAGATTTACAACAAAAAATTGCACCTACCTGTGTTAGAGGGGAATGAACTCCTTGTAACGGGTATGGAGTGAACCCAATTGCAGCACAAATGAACCAGTGTTTTCGTTTTAAAACAGTCTTTATTTATCAGGTTCACGTAGGTAGACAACAGACCAGAAGAAGTGAGCTGGAGAGGCAAAGTTGATCTGTTGAGTCTTTCTGGTTGAGCAGGAAAAGTCCAAATGCCAACCAGCCACAGGCAGACAAGGAACAGGGAACAGGCAGGCAATACTCGTGGTCATAAACAGAAGGCTAGTAGGTTTACCGGGGCTGAGACAAGAGACGATGGTCGGAGGCAGGTCGGGTCGATAACAGGTAGGCAATCCGGGAATAAGTGCTGGAGAGTCAGGCATGGGAGCGAAGGGAAAATGTGTCTTTTTGTGTCTTTGTTGTACATGTTTTATCTCTGCTTTATAAGCTGACCTGCTTGTATCAAATCAAAGTTTAACATCCTGCCATCGTGGTGACCTCTAAACCCGAGTGTTGATCAGAAGAAGTCTTGGCACCACTTTGTAGGCTGATCCTCCGCATCACAGTGGACGACTCCAAGGCTCCCGTGAGACTCAGCCTGAAGTTTGGAGCGAAGCTGGAGACGGCTGATAAGCTGCTGGAATGTGCCGGAGACCTGGGCTTGGAGGTCGTCGGGGTCAGCTTCCATGTGGGAAGCGGGTGCACCGAATGTGGGGCGTTCAAGCAAGCCATAGCGGACGCCCGACAAGTCTTTGACAAAGCGGTGAGTCAGCAAACAGCAGATTTTATATATTCAGAGGAGACTCTCTGGGATTGATTGATTGGTTAATCAAACTTGATTGAGTGGAGCTGGAAATGTGTATGAGTAAGTCAAGTTATCTGTCAGGTTGATCCAAACAGAATGCTGCAGCCAATAGAAAAGAGTCCTGCCTCTTCATAAAGGCTGTTTTATTATGTCCGGGCGGTGGTGGAGTCGGTCCTCTCTCAACTTTGAAGGTCGGGGGGTTCGATCCCCGGCTCCTGCAGCCACATGTCCGATGTGTCCTCGGGCGAGACGCTTAACCCTCGAGTGGCTTTTTAAAAAAGGTGACGTGTGTGTTTTCAGAATCTGATGGGGTTCCAAATGCGTGTCGTGGATATCGGAGGAGGCTTCTCGGGGAGAGAGACCTTTCAAGTGAAATTTGAAGAGGTAAAAGAAAGAACGCATTGAGTGCTGCTGCTTTTTCATCCACTTAAAGCACTCTGTGACTGTAAGGAGAATTATTATTTAAGAAACTTCCAGATAAGAGACGGACCAAAATATGCGTAGAGCAGCATGTCGTTGTCCTGACTCACGTGATGAGAACTTTTGCTCTCAGTTCGCAGAGGTCATTAACGCCGCCCTGGAGAAATACTTCCCGCCTGATTCAGGCGTGCAGATTATTGCTGAACCGGGGCGATACTACGTGGAATCAGCCTTCACGCTGGCGACCAGCATCATCGCCAGGAGAGTCATCACAGAAGACTTGGACGAACTTTTCTGTAAAGTATCGCCCTTTTGAAGCCGTACATGACGTGACTCTCGTAGTTTAACCTTTAGGGGTCAAGACAACCTGACTGGAGGTGTTTATTTATTTTTCTAAGTTCATTAAAATTACAAGAGATCACTGTTTGCAATATTTGTCCAACTGTCACAAAGGTTGCAGTCACAAATGAAGGGGTCAATAAGCCACACGAAAGCGACCGGTAGCCTCCCGCCACTCGCTCCGATCTGTAGCTACTGATAAGAGTCGTACCCACAACCACCGCTGTCCTCACTCGTGCTCCGACCTCCGACCTCAGAGACCAGAAAGTCTGGACGACAGGGACACAAAGGAGAAATCCCTCAGCGTGTGCTCGTTTGTAAAGTACCTCGAGATGACACTCGTCCCGAGATGTCTTTATCGAGAAACTCTATTTTCAGCCTCCTCTTGCAGAGACGTTGTTTCCTCAGGGATCATTTTCAACCGTTTTCAGTCCGTTCAATTATTGTGTGTTTTGTTTCTTTTTCCAGATGATGAGGAAAACCGCCCGGACAAGGTGATGATGTACTACCTTAATGACGGCGTGTACGGCTCCCTGAGCTGCCTCATCAGTGACCCCGCTCACTCTGTGCTTGAGCTTTACCTCCACAGGGTAAAGAACTAAAACTAAATGAGACACTTCTTTAATGTCTCGTGTCAGAGATTTAAAAGAACATCTTGAATAGTTTCAGTCAGGTACTGATCATGGTTTGACGGCGGTATCCATCGACCGGCTGTACCAGGATGTAAACAAGCAGATTGAATGGATAGCATCTCGTGTGTTGAGATTTAAACACATGATCATAACCTGTTTGATTCAAAATGTGTTTTAAACAGGCCGTTGACGACAGCGAGAAGAGATACCCGACTGTCGTCTGGGGTCCGACCTGCGACTGTCTCGACAAAGTCACCGACAGCCACAGGTTCCCAGAGCTGCACGTCGGGGACTGGTTTCTCGTCGACCACATGGGGGCTTACACCGTCAGCTTGACCACCGACTTCAACAGCTTCGAGAAAGCAAGCATCTACTACGTCATTAGTTCAGAGATACTGGAAGCCTTGACCCTGTCCAGCACCTACGACCTCCTCCTCGAATGACCCCACAACGCTTCAAACGGTCGGCCTGCTGTAACGCCTGTCTGTCACATCCAACATGATTTTAATAAAGAACAAATTACATCGATGTGTTCATACAGCAGCAACAAAAACAAAGTCGTAGGCTCCCAGTATTGGGTGATTTCCTGTTTCGTATTATCAGAAATAACGGGAAGAATCCTGCACGCTGTCTAAATTGCACAAACACACACACAGCACGTAATAATAATAATAATAATAATAATAATAATAATAATAATAATAAATTTCATTTGTAAAGCACTTTACATTTTTAAAATCTCAAAGTGCTACAGAGTTTAAAAGGATAAAAGGGTAATGGAGGGAGGGAGCTGTTGCAGTCAGTCTTGGATTACGCAATATTAATTGTCAGGTCAAAATATGCACGCCATCTTTTCGATAAATACAACATGGTTGATATTATTTAACGTGACGTGATTCTATCGACGACGCCAGCTTGAGAAAAACAATGTCCCCTCTGTTAAAAAATAAAAATAAAGCTCTTATTTGTGGATGTTTGATTTGTTTACTCATTGTGCCTGAAACCTCCTTCAGAATATTTAAAATATTGAAATGTTGTTTGATCTGCTCAAACTAGGATCAATGTTTGAAACATGGAGAGAGGTTAAAACGCAGAAAGCTTTACAGAGCCATGCAGAGCTGGCTAAACACTGAAGCTACAGTGTCCACCACATGCAGAGCTGGCTAAACACTGAAGCTACAGTGTCCACCACGTGCAGAGCTGGCTAAACACTGAAGCTACAGTGTCCACCACGTGCAGAGCTGGCTAAACACTGAAGCTACAGTGTCCACCACGTGCAGAGCTGGCTAAACACTGAAGCTACAGTGTCCACCACATGCAGAGCTGGCTAAACACTGAAGCTACAGTGTCCACCATATGCAGAGCTGGCTAAACACTGAAGCTACAGTGTCCACCACATGCAGAGCTGGCTAAACACTGAAGCTACAGTGTCCACCACATGCAGAGCTGGCTAAACACTGAAGCTACAGTGTCCACCACATGCAGAGCTGGCTAAACACTGAAGCTACAGCGTCCACCACATGGTGACCTGCGTGAGCATCTACTCTGGGAATCGAACCAGGAACCTCCTCGCTGCAAGCCAACAGTGCTTACCACCATGATGATGTCAAATAAAGCAAACACAATAAAATGCTGTTTCGGTCATTTGTTGTTTATAATAACGGGAATGTTTATTTATTCTTTTATTATCAGACTAATGAACCTCTCTGTGATTTCTGGTGCAGTTTACCTTTCTGACCACTAGATGTCGCCCTGTGCGTCATAACCGTCTCATAATGACAGCTGCTGCTTTAATCTGTTGTTGTCTGCAGCACACAGTCGCACGAGCACACTGAGAGTCCGTTGGCCACGCCCCTCCCGGTGAATAATTCATCACCTCCCCGTCGCCGGATGAGGATGAGGCTCGTGCCACCGGAGCTCTCCTTTCAGACGTCAGCTCGTGCGCACCGGCGGACCAAGAGGATAATGGAGAAAGCACCTTCATCCGCGTGATGGACTCGAAGTGATTTTTACAAATAATCGGTGATGAATGGAGAATAAGGAAGAGAGGGAATCACGACTCCTCCCGTTTCTACCGGAGATCCACGGAGGACGGAGCCACACACCGAGGGCTTGAGATCAACCCGACCGTGACCGACCTATTCTCAACCGGCCGGACGTTGTTCCTGTCGCCGGTGATTTCACGGAGAGCCGAAAAATCCAGGTGGGTGTGAGTGTGTTTCCTGTTTGTTTGTTGTTTGTGTGTGAGTGGGTGCGCGTGCTGATGTGTGTGTAAGCACGAGGAAGGGAGAGATGGATATTGTAGTAAAAGTGTGTGTGTGTGTGTGTGTGTGTGTGTGTGTGTGTGTGTGTGCGCGCGCGCGTGTTAGCAGAAGCATAATGTGAAATAAATCAATTAAATTTACATTTTAAAGATAATTTAAGATAATTCAGATTTTTATAATTATTTATATTTATTCATTGATCGTTTATTTTATATTAATTTTGGAGAATTAGCAAAGAACACAGATATTTACAAAATGCTGTTAAAGACAAATCCTCCTTAAATACATCAGAAACATTTACACATGCATTTACTTAAATGGTTAATCGATTCGCTGTCGGTTAATCGAGCAATTTGACAAACATTTGGTGTTTCCTCAAATCAACATTTCTGCTTTCATGTCATTGATGATGATTATTATTATGAATATTTGCTGTTTTTGGACCATCTGTTGGATGATGTAAGAGTTTAAAGAAATATCGCTGTGGGCGATATGATGACTGAACGATTACATCCTGTTTGTTTCTGACGTCACAGTTTAAACTGTAAATATGCTGAGATATCGTTTCTAATGACAAACTGTCGCATCACTTTTTAGTTTTAAAACAGAAATTAAATAAGTTGTGTTTACATTTGACTCCTTTTTTGTTTGGCGGCGTCTTCCCTGACCACAAAATGTTTCCAGACGTCGAAGGTCGCCTCCACGTTGCAGATTGGACGCGCCGTCATGTGACTCCGCCCTCAAAATAATCAAAATGAAACAACACGGGCAAGATAACGTCGGTTCGAGGGTTCTGAAAGTTTAATTTCCCCGCTCTTTCATTCCTCATTTATGATCTGAAATCATTTGGATTTTGGACGGAGCTCGCGTGACAACATTGAAAAGCGGGACTCGTTTTTCCGATGTGTCCGACACCACCTGAATGCACCACCAGAGTCCTTGTTTAGTTTGTGCACACTGGGACTGCTGTATGTTGTCAGTGATGTGTGTATTCTGTGTTTACCTGAACACACACACCGCTGATTCACGGGGAACATTTGGGAAATTCAACGACCATAAAAAATAATGTGCAGAAAAAAACAATCGAACGGCTGAAGTTATAGATTCGGTCTTCATAGATCCGGTACGTGACAGGACTTTGGATCGAGGGATGGAGGAGAGATATCGGCCGACATATCGGACTCTTTCGCTCTCCTGAATATCCAGATCTGTATCGGCCCCAAAAACGTTCCATCAGTCGGGAGTCGGGGGCCAAAAGATAAGAAAGATCAAAGAGAGCGGACAGATTAACCCTTCGCTCGTCCTGTTTGTTGTTTCCTTTTCTTTAAACTCCTGTTGCTTGTTCCTGAGTTGTTTTCTTCTTCTCTGGAGCCAGCTGGTGGTCAACAGTTGTTTTGGCAGGAAACAGAAAATCCTTTGTGTGGAAATGACGGGATTATCTCTCGCTACACCACGTCCAGTATTAATCCAGAATATTCTGCTGTTGATCTTTCGCTCCTTCCTCCTGTTGCCTTCACGGTGAGTCGACGCTGCGGGAGGAGGCGCTCGCCTGAATGCTGCCTGCAAGACAAAACTCAGGGGGGGGGGGAAACCCTCCAAAGTTTCAGTTTTTTTAATCTTCGAGGAGTTTCATGGATGTTTAATCGTCTTGTTTCTTTCTCGTCTTTGTTGTTAAATCTCGCGTGCGGCGTCCAGCACGCTGCCACTGAACCGCGTCTCCGTTTGAAGACGGTCAAACACTCAACGGCCTGTTGTCTCCCCTCCGACTTCTCTTCCTCGAGGCAGATGGATGTAATCCCGTGTAATCTGCCTAACCCTGAAGTTTCGTAGTCTGGGTTTAAACGCCCCCCCCCCCCCCCCGCCCTCCGCCGCCCCCCCACCATGGCGCTCATTACTTTAATTAGATCACTCGCACAGCTTCACCCACGCTAATTAAAGGAGGACGAATCGTGCGGATTGACTTAAGTCCTGCTGAAGATACTCGGGGACTTAAAGACGCTCGCTGGTTGGTTTGAGTCCGCCGTGGCGCCCGTGCGTGATGGAGCGTGGAGACCGCCACACAGTGTCCTCCTCACCTCCGTCCTCCTCGCCCTGATGAAGACAAAGCTGCTGACCTGATCGATGATCGATGATCGATGATCGATGATTATTGGTCCAAAGATTTGTGTTTGATTCACTCTTTCTGTTTCGCCTTTTCGTCATGAAATAGTCAAATAATAATAAAGTGAATAAATAAAAAGTGTGTGTGTGTGTGTGTGTGTGTGTGTGTGTGTGTGTGTGTGTGTGTGTGTGTGTGTGTGTGTGTGTGTGTTCAGTTCGTCTTTCTGACTTCCTGCAGGAAGGCAGCGTGCAGGAAATGGACAGTGTGTGATTTAAAGCTGCGGTATCGTCTTCCATATGGCGAGAGTGAGAGCAGTGTGTGTGTGTGTGTGTGTGTGTGTGTGTGTGTGTGTGTGTGTGTGTGTGTGTGTGTGTGTGTGTGTGTGTGTGTGTGTGTGTGTGTGTGTGTGTGTGTGTGTGTGTGTGTGTGTGTTCAGTTCGTCTTTCTGACTTCCTGCAGGAAGGCAGCGTGCAGGAAATGGACAGTGTGTGATTTAAAGCTGCGGTATCGTCTTCCATATGGCGAGAGTGAGAGCAGAGTGTGTGTGTGTGTGTGTGTGTGTGTGTGTGTGCGTGCGTAGCAGTCAGTAGCATGTCTATCTGGCAAACAACCAATCAGGAGGCTCCTCGTGTGAGCTTAATGACAAATCTTTAAACGTGTGACTTTTTGAACATCTCGATTAAAAATAGACTAAAACGGAGAGAGCTGCTCCGTCTCGTCGTCATGGAAACGATTCGTTGGCACTTCCTACAGCTCCGTCTTTGAGTCTTCAAAGTGAGGAGATGAGAGATGTGCGAGCTGGGAGCGTTAAAAGCGTCCAGCGATCTTCTCCTGATGGGTGGCGTGGATCGGCGCTCTCGAGCTGTAAACGGCGCTGACGGTGTTTAAGCATCGCGGCGGCCATTTTTTTTCTTCTTACGCTGCAGGTCGGTTGGTCAGTTTGGTCACTGGGGGAAGTTTCCTTCCTTTTTCTTTCCCCTCTAATCAGAGTTCCTTTATTTAGCTCAGGTGATGCAGGGGCTTCTGGGTAATGTAGTTCTCTCTGTGGACGTGAGGCCACTTCAAAGAGCGTTAAAGTGAAACGACTTCCCCGCCTGTAGAAAGGCTAAAAGGTGAGAAAATCAGTTGACCCTTTGTTTGTTTATCTACAGGAACTTTTCTCACACACACACACACACACACACACACACACACACACACACACACACACACACACACACACACACACACACACACACACACACACTCCCTTCCTGGGTATAAGGACTCCTGAGCGATTACAGGAAGTCAGGGCTTCTCTGGGGGAGAGAGATAAGAGTGTGTTTGTGTGTGTGGTTGAGGCAAAGCACTCAGCCTTTAATACTAACACACACACACACACACACACACACACACACACCTAAACCTAGCTTAACAATCCAGTGTAATGTTTTTTGTGTGTGTGTGTTGGTTGAAAGATGAAATCCGTCCTCGGCTCTGGGGAGGAAGGTGCGATCAGTCAGCGTAAACTAAAGCTGACCTGCAGGAGGAGAAGATGAGGAAATCTCCCTGGTGTGTGTGTGTGTGTGTGTGTGTGTGTGTGTGTGTGTGTGTGTGTGTGTGTGTGTGTGTGTGTGTGTGTGTGTGTGTGTGTGTGTGTGTGTGTGTGTGTGTGTGTGTGTGTGTGTGTGTGTGTGTGTGTGTGTGTGTGTGTGTGTGTGTGTGTGTGTGTGTGTGTGTGTGTGTGGAGTCTCAGAGTGTGTGTGTGTGTGTGGAGTCTCAGAGTGTGTGTGTGGAGTCTCAGAGTGTGTGTGTGTGGAGTCTCAGAGTGTGTGTGTGGAGTCTCAGAGTGTGTGTGTGTGTGTGTGTGTGTGTGTGTGTGTGGAGTCTCAGAGTGTGTGTGTGTGTGTGTGTGTGTGGAGTCTCAGAGTGTGTGTGTGTGTGTGTGTGTGTGTGTGGAGTCTCAGAGTGTGTGTGTGTGTGTGTGTGGAGTCTCAGAGTGTGTGTGTGTGTGTGTGTGTGTGTGTGTGTGGAGTCTCACGCAGGTAAAACATCTGATCGAGCCGGTCGGAGAATTTGAATGTTCAACAAAGTTTTGGAGGACGAGGTTAGCAGAGTTACTGTAGAGAGATGGACGACAGGTCGGACACAAGTGAAGACAAAACACACTGAAGGGACTTCAGAGTGAGAGTGTGTGAAGGTGGAGCTGCAGGAACCCAAACACACGGCAGCAGAACAGATCCTGATTATCGAAGACTCAAAGACTCCTGTCCGTGTTTTTTTTTTTGTTTGTTTTTTTAAGATTTATTTTCGGTATTTTACGCCTTTATTATTTTTATTATTTTTATAGATGGAGGACACGCCTCCTTTTCCCTTGGGATGCGATCCTCCGACCTCCGACCTCGAACCTAAAGCACAACATTCATCAGAGAGCGTGTGACGGAGCGGCTCCATCACGGAGTGTAGACGCACACACCAACACACACGCGGACACGTACACTGCCACACACACACGCGCACCAAACTTTCCCCTCTGCCAATGCTCCTTATCACGCAATTAAACATATCATCTTCCTCCTTTCCCTTCCCGTTCCATAGCGCGACCAAGGGTCTCATACATTTAAATCACCATTCAGGGCGTTGGATGCACGCTCCGTGGCGTCCCGTTCGGATGAAACAGAGGCGGTACATTTCCGCCAGGTAAATAGGTGGACGTGGCGCCCAATCACAACCACGTGATTTAGAAATATACGAATCATAATGCCCGGTGGGAGGGGTTTTTTCCTTTAAAAGGAAGGCTGTGTGGGACCTTCAGGACAGAGAAGGCAAGTTACAGAGAAGGTAACATCTCGAGGACGAATGTTTTTTTTTGAACTACTCATGTTGGAGATTTGTGCTGTAAATATTGTTTTTGTAAATATTTTTTTTTCTATTTTTTTTTGTTTTGGATTTTTCACATTTTTTTGTAAATATTGTGCACTTGTGGAGGCCGGTGAAGAATAAATCCACCAAACACAGTCTTCGACTACGCCTGTGTGTTTTTTCAAACTTTCTTTTCGGGTGTGTAATAAGAGAACCCCGCCACATATGGTGTCAGAAGTGGGATGCTCCAGAAGTTTGTGGATGATACTGGAAAGGACTGGGATCGCTGGTTGCCATTCCTGCTGTTTGCCTACAGGGAGGTACCTCAAGCTTCAACAGGCTTCTCTCCATTTGAGCTCCTGTATGGTTGGGATGTACAGGGACCATTGGATCTGCTCCGTAAGGGTTGGGAAACTCCGTCAACCACTGCTGACGACAGAGGGGTGATCCAGTTTGTGCTGGAGATGAGGAATCGGCTTGTTAAGTACCAGGAGGAGGCAGAGGTCAACCTGCGAGAGGCCCAGAAGAGCCAGAAGACGTGGTACGACCAACAGGCTCGACATCGGGAGTTCCAGCCTGACCAGAAAGTCCTACTGCTTCTTCCTTCCTCCAACAGCAAGCTCCTAGCAAAATGGCAAGGCCCATACACCATCACCCGGAAAATGGGCCCAGTCACCTATGAGGTTTACCATCCGGAGAAGAAACGGCAAAAACAGACCTACCATGTAAACCTTCTCAAAGAGTGGAAGGAGCGCCAAGTGGATTCTCCAGGGATGGCTCTGCTGGCAAGAAAGGTGAATCTTGAGGAAGAAGAGGAGATGGGTCCAACGCTTCCAGTAACGTCTGTTTCTCCTGTGTTGGTACATCTGACTCCCGAACGAGCATCAGAGCTTCTGAAGGTCTTCAAGGAGACGTCTTCACTTTTCACTGCTAATCCAGGGAAAACCACAGTGGTTGAGCACGTCATTCGGCTGAAAGAGGGACAAGCCATTCGTCAACGTCCCTACAGAGTCCCGCAAAATCTGGTGACAAAACTGAAGCAGGAGGTAGAGGAAATGTTACGACTGGGAGTGATTGAGCCATCCAACTCAGAGTGGTGCAGTCCGGTGGTCATTGTTTTCAAAAAGGACGGGTCTCTCCGCATCTGCATTGACTTCAGGAAACTCAATGCAATTTCCCAGTTTGATGCCTACCCAATGCCAAGGATCGATGATCTGCTGGAACAAATTGGAGCAGCAAAGTTCATCACCACCTTGGACTTGTGTAAAGGATACTGGCAAGTGCCCCTTGAAGAGTCAAGCCGACCCTACACCGCATTCCGAACACCAGCTGGTCTCTTCCAATTCACTGTGATGCCCTTTGGTCTTCATGGAGCTCCAGCCACGTTCCAGAGACTGATGGACCGAGTCCTCCAGGATTGTGGACACTGCAGCGCTGCCTATCTAGACGACGTGGTCATCTACAGCCATACTTGGGAGGATCATATGCAACATTTGTCGTTGGTTCTTGGGAAAATCCAGCAGGCTGGGCTGACCCTCAACCCCGCAAAGTGTGAGTGGGCACAGCAAGAAACAAGGTACCTTGGTTACCTACTGGGTCGAGGGGAGGTGCGGCCGCAAGTGGATAAGGTTGAAGCTATCCAGAATTGCCCTCGACCTCGCACCAAGAAGGAGGTACGGTCTTTTCTTGGACTGGTTGGCTGGTACAGGAGGTTTGTGCCCCAGTTCGCAACAATCGCTGCACCAATCACAGCACTGACCAGAAAGGACCAGAGGAATCCGGTTACGTGGACGGATGATTGTGAGACAGCATTCAACACCCTCAAAGCCCACCTGTGCTCGTCCCCTGTCCTCAAAAGCCCCGACTTCAATCGACGATTTCTGGTACAGGTGGATGCCTCTGCAGTCGGCCTTGGAGCAGTTCTGGCTCAGGGAGATCTGGGAGAAGAGCATCCAATTCTGTATCTGAGCCGCAAGTTACAGCCACGTGAGACCAGGTATTCCACGGTGGAGAAGGAGGGCCTGGCCATTAAGTGGGCACTGGAGAGCCTACGATACTACCTACTTGGACGGGAGTTTGATCTTGAAACAGACCACAGAGCTCTAACATGGATCAACTCAATGAAGGACCACAACAGTCGCCTGACCAGATGGTATCTTTCACTCCAGCCATTCAAGTTCACCATCCGACACCGATCAGGAAAATCCAATGTGGTGGCTGACTACCTTTCCAGGTTGCCGCACATCGTCAACCTCCAGGAGGAGGGGGATGATGTGACGGAGCGGCTCCATCACGGAGTGTAGACGCACACACCAACACACACGCGGACACGTACACTGCCACACACACACACGCGCACCAAACTTTCCCCTCTGCCAATGCTCCTTATCACGCAATTAAACATATCATCTTCCTCCTTTCCCTTCCCGTTCCATAGCGCGACCAAGGGTCTCATACATTTAAATCACCATTCAGGGCGTTGGATGCACGCTCCGTGGCGTCCCGTTCGGATGAAACAGAGGCGGTACATTTCCGCCAGGTAAATAGGTGGACGTGGCGCCCAATCACAACCACGTGATTTAGAAATATACGAATCATAATGCCCGGTGGGAGGGGTTTTTTCCTTTAAAAGGAAGGCTGTGTGGGACCTTCAGGACAGAGAAGGCAAGTTACAGAGAAGGTAACATCTCGAGGACGAATGTTTTTTTTTGAACTACTCATGTTGGAGATTTGTGCTGTAAATATTGTTTTTGTAAATATTTTTTTTTCTATTTTTTTTTGTTTTGGATTTTTCACATTTTTTTGTAAATATTGTGCACTTGTGGAGGCCGGTGAAGAATAAATCCACCAAACACAGTCTTCGACTACGCCTGTGTGTTTTTTCAAACTTTCTTTTCGGGTGTGTAATAAGAGAACCCCGCCACATATGGTGTCAGAAGTGGGATGCTCCAGAAGTTTGTGGATGATACTGGAAAGGACTGGGATCGCTGGTTGCCATTCCTGCTGTTTGCCTACAGGGAGGTACCTCAAGCTTCAACAGGCTTCTCTCCATTTGAGCTCCTGTATGGTTGGGATGTACAGGGACCATTGGATCTGCTCCGTAAGGGTTGGGAAACTCCGTCAACCACTGCTGACGACAGAGGGGTGATCCAGTTTGTGCTGGAGATGAGGAATCGGCTTGTTAAGTACCAGGAGGAGGCAGAGGTCAACCTGCGAGAGGCCCAGAAGAGCCAGAAGACGTGGTACGACCAACAGGCTCGACATCGGGAGTTCCAGCCTGACCAGAAAGTCCTACTGCTTCTTCCTTCCTCCAACAGCAAGCTCCTAGCAAAATGGCAAGGCCCATACACCATCACCCGGAAAATGGGCCCAGTCACCTATGAGGTTTACCATCCGGAGAAGAAACGGCAAAAACAGACCTACCATGTAAACCTTCTCAAAGAGTGGAAGGAGCGCCAAGTGGATTCTCCAGGGATGGCTCTGCTGGCAAGAAAGGTGAATCTTGAGGAAGAAGAGGAGATGGGTCCAACGCTTCCAGTAACGTCTGTTTCTCCTGTGTTGGTACATCTGACTCCCGAACGAGCATCAGAGCTTCTGAAGGTCTTCAAGGAGACGTCTTCACTTTTCACTGCTAATCCAGGGAAAACCACAGTGGTTGAGCACGTCATTCGGCTGAAAGAGGGACAAGCCATTCGTCAACGTCCCTACAGAGTCCCGCAAAATCTGGTGACAAAACTGAAGCAGGAGGTAGAGGAAATGTTACGACTGGGAGTGATTGAGCCATCCAACTCAGAGTGGTGCAGTCCGGTGGTCATTGTTTTCAAAAAGGACGGGTCTCTCCGCATCTGCATTGACTTCAGGAAACTCAATGCAATTTCCCAGTTTGATGCCTACCCAATGCCAAGGATCGATGATCTGCTGGAACAAATTGGAGCAGCAAAGTTCATCACCACCTTGGACTTGTGTAAAGGATACTGGCAAGTGCCCCTTGAAGAGTCAAGCCGACCCTACACCGCATTCCGAACACCAGCTGGTCTCTTCCAATTCACTGTGATGCCCTTTGGTCTTCATGGAGCTCCAGCCACGTTCCAGAGACTGATGGACCGAGTCCTCCAGGATTGTGGACACTGCAGCGCTGCCTATCTAGACGACGTGGTCATCTACAGCCATACTTGGGAGGATCATATGCAACATTTGTCGTTGGTTCTTGGGAAAATCCAGCAGGCTGGGCTGACCCTCAACCCCGCAAAGTGTGAGTGGGCACAGCAAGAAACAAGGTACCTTGGTTACCTACTGGGTCGAGGGGAGGTGCGGCCGCAAGTGGATAAGGTTGAAGCTATCCAGAATTGCCCTCGACCTCGCACCAAGAAGGAGGTACGGTCTTTTCTTGGACTGGTTGGCTGGTACAGGAGGTTTGTGCCCCAGTTCGCAACAATCGCTGCACCAATCACAGCACTGACCAGAAAGGACCAGAGGAATCCGGTTACGTGGACGGATGATTGTGAGACAGCATTCAACACCCTCAAAGCCCACCTGTGCTCGTCCCCTGTCCTCAAAAGCCCCGACTTCAATCGACGATTTCTGGTACAGGTGGATGCCTCTGCAGTCGGCCTTGGAGCAGTTCTGGCTCAGGGAGATCTGGGAGAAGAGCATCCAATTCTGTATCTGAGCCGCAAGTTACAGCCACGTGAGACCAGGTATTCCACGGTGGAGAAGGAGGGCCTGGCCATTAAGTGGGCACTGGAGAGCCTACGATACTACCTACTTGGACGGGAGTTTGATCTTGAAACAGACCACAGAGCTCTAACATGGATCAACTCAATGAAGGACCACAACAGTCGCCTGACCAGATGGTATCTTTCACTCCAGCCATTCAAGTTCACCATCCGACACCGATCAGGAAAATCCAATGTGGTGGCTGACTACCTTTCCAGGTTGCCGCACATCGTCAACCTCCAGGAGGAGGGGGATGATGTGACGGAGCGGCTCCATCACGGAGTGTAGACGCACACACCAACACACACGCGGACACGTACACTGCCACACACACACACGCGCACCAAACTTTCCCCTCTGCCAATGCTCCTTATCACGCAATTAAACATATCATCTTCCTCCTTTCCCTTCCCGTTCCATAGCGCGACCAAGGGTCTCATACATTTAAATCACCATTCAGGGCGTTGGATGCACGCTCCGTGGCGTCCCGTTCGGATGAAACAGAGGCGGTACATTTCCGCCAGGTAAATAGGTGGACGTGGCGCCCAATCACAACCACGTGATTTAGAAATATACGAATCATAATGCCCGGTGGGAGGGGTTTTTTCCTTTAAAAGGAAGGCTGTGTGGGACCTTCAGGACAGAGAAGGCAAGTTACAGAGAAGGTAACATCTCGAGGACGAATGTTTTTTTTTGAACTACTCATGTTGGAGATTTGTGCTGTAAATATTGTTTTTGTAAATATTTTTTTTTCTATTTTTTTTTGTTTTGGATTTTTCACATTTTTTTGTAAATATTGTGCACTTGTGGAGGCCGGTGAAGAATAAATCCACCAAACACAGTCTTCGACTACGCCTGTGTGTTTTTTCAAACTTTCTTTTCGGGTGTGTAATAAGAGAACCCCGCCACAGAGCGTCACACAAAGACGATGTCGTGTCATCTCGTCTGGCGTGCGAGCGAGCGAGCGAGCGAGCGAGCGAGCGAGCGCCCCCTTAAAGGCCTCAACGTAGTGAGTGAAGGAAACTTCCAGAGAGAATTTTTGAAAGGATCTTTTATAGTGAGCGAGACGAGCGACACGTTGCCAGCAAACATGACTAATATTTCACACACACACACACACACACACACACACACACACACACACACACACACTGAAGGATTCAAAGACCACGTTAGACTTTATTACTCGGAGCACGAGCTGGATGCAGCCGCTCGTGGCGAGGGTTAGGGTCGCCTCGTCTCGCCGTCCGGATTAAACGAACACGAGGCGAAGACGGGTCGCTCAGCTTTGCGTGTGTGTGTGTGTGTGTGTGTGTGTGTGTGTGTGTGTGTGTGAGAGAGCAATGTGTGTCAGTGTGCTAATCCTCCATGACTACTGAACAGGAATGATGAGATTGAGCCCAAAACTGGAGGCCACACACACACACACACACGCACACGCACACACACACACACACACACGCACACGCACACGCACACACACACACACACACACGCCTGACTGAACATCGTCACATAAAACATTACGACAGAGCGTGTGTGAGGACTCGACGAATGTTGCTGTTTATGCAAATAGTGAAGACAAAGAGGAAGAAGAGCGACGCTCCTTTTGTGTCTGATCAGAGAAAATCTGTTTGAAACTCGATTTTAAAAAAAACCAAAAAAAACTTTCAAACCATAGAAATGAATAAAACTTGAAAAAGGTCGTAAGGTCGTTTTCGTGCTGACGCTCCGAGGGCGTGTGATATTCCCCGTCGTGTTGTTGCTGCCTTCGTATCGGGAAAATAAATGATCTCAAACATCAGCTGTGTAGTAAAAACAGACTGTTGTCATGGAAACAGGGCTGAGAATCAATCTCCCGTCATGGCTGCACAGTCAGCACTTTTTTTTTTTTCTTCCCTGAGAAGGCGAGGTGGTGACGGGGTCGACCGGAGGAGTTGAGATAGTTTGTAGATGAAGAATAAGGAGAAACACATGATCACACGAGTGATTTCACATTTATTTATTTATTTAAAAAAAACAAAAAAAACAAACTGGAGACTGTTTTGCAGAAGTTTTAGAAGCAGCTGTTCTTAATTAGTTTTTTTTTTTTTTTCTCAGAATCAACCAAGTAAAATATGACATGATGTGTTTCAAAAGGCTGAAAAGAAATCAAATAATTGACGTTACTTTGAGGAGAGAGAGAGAGAAGGAGAGAGAGAGAGAGAAGGAGAGAGAGAGAGAAGGAGAGAGAGAGAGAGAAGGAGAGAGAGAGGGAGAGAGAGAGAGAGAGAGAGAGAGAGAGAGAGAGAGAGGGAGAGAGAGAGAGAGAGAGACGATCAAACAACGAGAATCTGTGAAAAATGAAGAAACTGATCTGAGTCACTCTCTGCGGTCTGCAGCCAGTAAATGTGACTCAGCACAGACATGGTGAGAATACCGTGTGTGTGTGTGTGTGTGTGTGTGCTCTCTCTCTCTTGCTCGCTCGCTCGCTCACACACCATCTGTCATCACTTCGTGCACAGTTTGACCTCTTTGAACTTTTTTTTGTCATAAACGAACAAAATAGAAACGTTCAAAAGCTCCATTTTATTTAAAAAAAAAAAAAAACTGGTTAGCTTGATGCTAATTGCTAACACGTGTAGCTTCCTGTTGACGCTTCGTAAATCTTCAAACTGCTGATGATAAAAGTTTAGATTTCTTCCCTTTTTTTTTTTTTTTTTGGTTTGATGTCACTCGTTGTTATTCCATAATACTTTTGTTTTTGTTTTAACATTTTTATTTTTATTTTAAATGTTCAAAATCAACCAAACTAAACAACAACATGTTCACATGAAATATTTGACTTAACATTTGGGGGGTTAAAAATGTGAATCTGTGGGAACAGCTTCGGTTGACTCGAGTAAATCTCACGCCGTGTTTATTATGCAAACACGAGCTTTAATATGTCACGGGTTGGAAAGCGTCCTAATTTTGTTTGTGCGGCGGCTCCGTGGACACAGATGGACGACCCAATTAGCAGCAAACATGAGGATTGTAAAGGTTTATATTTGGGCTTTTGAATCCTTCATTTAGAGATAGGACAGGAGGGGGGGGGATTGAACCCAGGCCGCCTGCTTTGTGGACTCTGTACATGAGGCTCACGCACACACCGCGCCCCGACCTGTGATTACTACTACTACTGTGAAAACTCAAAGAAATGAGAGAGCGTGCGCGTTCACTGACTGAGCTCGCCGTAGGTCACCTGACAACTCTGAGAGGTTCGACTTCCTCCAAACGTTTCACCATCATCACTCGATGAGTCCGATCCTGTCGAGCTGGTTTTACATCGTATATGTACACACACACACACACACACACACACACACACACACACACACACACACACACACACACACACACACACACACACACACACACACACACACACACAGAATCAACATCTCCTGTCCTTGTGGAGTCACCTTGTCTCCTGCTCCCGCTGCACCTTGGCGATAGATCACCTGGTCTACTCTCCTGCAGATTCTCT
>NC_136707.1:1078830-1081330 GCF_947650265.1 Symphodus melops
GAACCGCCTGTCTCCGGAGCGACGACCCCGTGTCCAGTCGGGGCGTGGTCATCGTCGGAAACATGGGGTTTGGGAAGACCGCCATCATCGCTCGTCTGGTGGCGCTCAGCTGTCACGGGAAACGCATGTTTCCGACAGCGAGCGACCAAACGGCAGGTGTGGATGCTGTTTCTTTCTCCCATGATTCCTTGGGGCGAGGGGGAGGCGGGGACGAAGGAGGCGGGAGCTGTCCAGGGACTCCAGAGATGAGGAGGAGACAAGAGGAGGCGCTGAGGAGGCTCGCTGCACAGGTAGGAGGGACAGGAAGGAAGCAAAGGAAGGAGGCGAGGAGAGCGCCGGTGAAGCTGCGGCCTTTAAAGGGGGCTCGGTCTGTCTCTGCAGGTGGTCTCGTATCACGTCTGCCAGGCGGACAACTGTCACACCTGCCTGGTCCCCGAGTTCGTCTACAACATGGCGGCGATGCTGAGCGAGGCTCCTCAGCTGGCGGCCTTTCGGGAGCTGCTGCACCAGTCGCCACAGCTGCAGAGCACGCTCAGTCTGCGCTCCTGCATCCAGGATCCGCACGCCGCTCTGCAGCGGGGAATCCTGGAACCGCTGGACGCTCTCTACACGGGTACAAGAACGCACTTTTAATAACGCTACATTCTGACGACGTGGAGCCGGTGACGCGTTCCTCATCGGCCCGGGTGTTTTCTTGCTTTCCAGAGAGGAAGTTGCACGTGGAGGGGGCGGGGCTTATTGTACTGATTGACGGGCTGAACGAGGCGGAGTTCCACCGGCCGGACTACGGCGACACACTGACGTCTTTCCTGATCCGAAATGTTCAGAAATTCCCGTCCTGGTTGAAGATCGTGACGACCGTGAGAACCGGTCAGCAGGTAAACACGCGGGATTGTTGGATCGCAGGTTTTGGTGCGATTTGGCGCCAACCGGTGGCGTCTTAGTGTAACTGCACAGACGACAAGCAGAGAGGCCAAAACAAGGCGCGGCAGAAATATAACCAGAGTTTGCACGAATCCTTTTTCTTGAACAGGACATCACCAGTTCTTTACCGTTTCACCGCATCTCTCTGGACACGATGGAAGAGAACAACGCCATCGACAAAGATCTGCAGGTGACACGCCCACACTCTGACTTCCTGTCTCTCTTCGTCTTCGTCTTCATCCACCTGGACGTTTTTACAACATCTTTTTTTTTTTTTTTTTTTTTTTTCCTCAGGGGTATCTGATGCAGCGCATCCACAGCAGCGTGGAAATCCAAAGCAACGTGTCGCTTAGCAACGGTCGCCTCGACAACATGGCTCTGGCCAAACTGATCGGCCACCTGAAGAGTCTGAGCAAAGGGTCGTACCTGTACCTGAAGCTGACCCTGGACCTGATCGAGAGAGGATACCTGGTCCTGAAGAGCTCCAGCTTCAAGGTGAACTTTCTTGTCTTGAGAAGGCCGAACAAACACCCACCTAGGGGGGGGGAGGGGCTTCTTTGCCCTTTGTGATGTCATGAAGGGAAAAACTTCATTTCCTGTTTGTTTGCAGGTGGTTCCTGTGAGTCTGGCTGAAGTCTACCTGCTTCAGCTGAACATCCGGTTTCCCACACAGTCGTCTTTCCTCCGAGTCCAGCCGCTGCTCAACGTCGCCGTGGCGTCCCTGCATCCTCTGACTGACCAGCAGGTGCGTGCACGTTTAAAACATCTTGCATCCAACACTATAACTGTGATCTGTCAGTGCAGCCTGACTTCTTGTTTCCTCTCAAAAGCTGTTCGAGGTGGTGAACGCCGGCGCCCTCACGGGTGCAGCTCTGCCCTGGGGGGAGTTCGTGCAGCGTCTGGATCAGCTCTCGTCCTTCCTGCTGCGGCGGCGGGACGGCACCTGGATGATTAACCACGCCTCCTTCAGGGAGTGGCTGGTGTGGAGGGAGGACGGGCAGGAAGACCGGTTCCTCTGCGAGCCGAGGAGCGGTCACACTCTGCTGGCCTTCTGGCTCTGCAGGCAGGACGGGAAGCTGAACAAGCAGCAGACGCTGGAGCTCGGACATCACATCCTGAAGGCTCACATCTACAAGGTGAGCAGCTGACACACACACACACACACACACAGCACTGTCCTCACTACTTGTTTGTTTCCAGGGCCTGAGTAAGAAGCTTGGGGTTTCCTCCTCGGTCCTGCAGGGGCTGTGGCTCTCCTACAGCACGGGGAGCCTGAGCTCGACTCTCTCGTCTCTGCGTAACCTCTACACGCCGAACATCAAGGTGACGCGCCGCAGGATCCAATCCACACACACGGTGACTGAAACAGGTAACGCTGTAACTGTTCTCCTTACCTGCGCAGGTGAGCAGGTTGCTGATTATGGGCGGGGCTGAAGTGGATTTTCGATGTGACGTCCTCAATAGCGCCCCCTTGCTGTGTGTGCACGCTCACCTGGGTCACACGGACGCCGTGGTTCTGCTGCTCGACCACGGAGCTCAGGTACGTGTTTCTTTGTTTTTTTTTTTACTTTTGGTG
>NC_136707.1:1083830-1106330 GCF_947650265.1 Symphodus melops
CGGAAATCACAAACATTTCATTGATTTTGTTTTTTTTCCTTTTTGCAGCAAGGAAAAGTGCGAGAGGCTGCTCACGCGTATCAGTCGGCTCTGCAGAAGTTTCCAGGAGACGAGTCAAACGCTTTAAGACAGCTGAGGGTGTGCGTGCTGCTCAACCTGTCACGCTGCCAACGCAAGATGAACGTAGGTTTCTCCTCTCCTGTACAGATAAAAATCTTTTGAATCAATTGTCCCAAATATGCTTTTTTTTTAATTTCTATAATCGATTTCATCCTTCACAATCTCGTGCGTTTCGTCCTGACATCCCCGTCACGACTTCATTTTTATCTGCCTGCAGGATTTCGTCCTCGCCGAGGAGTTTGCCACCAAAGCCCTCGAGCTGAAATCAAAATCCTACGAGGCCTTTTATGCCAGAGCCAGAGCGAAACGCGGCCGCAGGTAACCATAGCAACACGGTTTGTTATAACGGTTTGTTATAATCCTTGTGCTTAGCCGCTGCTGTCACCAAGGCTACACGCAGTAATCAGCCTGAGAGGCAACCGTAGCGTTGGAATAGCAAAGAGCGTCAAGTTCTCTTGAACCCGTGTTTGCTTTTGCTTGTCTCTGACCATTCAGACAGTTCCACGCCGCTCTGGAGGATCTCATCGAGGCCAGTCGTCTCTGCCCCTCAAACCGGGAGATCCAGCGCCTGCTGTCCCGCGTTAAAGAAGAGTGTCGGCAGGCTGCACAACAACAAGACTCTGCTCCTCCTCCTCTTCCTCCTCCTCCGTCGCATCACGTCTCGAAACAAAACGCCGCCGTCAACGAGGTCCGGAGCCGAGACTCCGGCTGTCTGCAGATGCAAGACAGGGATGGACTTACTGAGGAAGAGGGGGACGGGGAGGAAGAGGATGAGGCGGGTTACAGAGAAGTCGAAGCTCCTCCTCTTTCCTCCTCCGTCTCCCCCACTCACCTGTATCGTCACCAACCCAGCTCGAGCTACTCGCCCTCCTCCTCCTCACCCTGTCACCCTGCGCCTCCTCCGTCCTCCTCGTCCTATCACCATTTCAGCACCGCTCCGTCTTTGATGCAGTATGACGGGTCAACTGGGTCAGAGAGTTTGGCAGGACGTGGAGGGTTCCACCACTATCCGTCGTCCCTCCACCACCACCACCCTGATCTGAACCCGGGGCTGCAGCACCACCAACAACACCCGTCCAATCTTAGGTCCTTCCAAAACCAGAACCCCGGTCAAAGTCAGTGGCTCCAACCAGCGAAAGCCCAGGTTGTCAGAACCAATCAGCCCAGTTCTTCAGCCCACTCCAGTACGATTTTGGGAAGTTCTGCCTACTCCCAGTTCAGCCAGTTTCCTCAAGAATTTGCAAAGCCAGGGGAGGGAATTTGTCCAAGTAACCCAGATTTCAGGCCGAGCCTGCAGGTCCAGGCTAGTCTGAGCTCTGAACCTCCATTTCCACCAGACAATGTGGACGTGGACTTTGTTTGCCAGACCAGACCTGTGCCTGCTTACGGTAGAGACGGAGGAGGAGGAGGAGACAAGGGGGCGATAAATCGCTTCGTCCAGTCCCATCACTTCAGCCGCGGCCAATCAAAGCAGCGTATTACCCCATCGAAGCCACAGAGGCGACATCAGAACCTCCTGATCACCTTTTGTCATCTCATGATTATCAGTTCTTTCACCAGGGAGGACTAAGACCCCCGGTGAGTACCCACCATATCCCTCCACCTGCTCCTCTTGTCCACTCGCAGAGTACCAGTATCCGCTACTCGGTCGGTGGCATCAACCCTGCAGGGGTGCAGCTCTCCACTCCTGGCCAGACCTTTAGGACTTCAGCCTCCGCCCAGCATATGGATCTACCTTCAGATCTGGCCTCTGCGGGAGGGTTCACCGGTAATTCTGACGACCTCTTTCTGGTCTCCTCTCCCCAGTCAGAATTAGGCATCGGAGGCGGGACTTACCCCGGAGAGGCTGGACGTTCTTCGAGGAACACTCCTTTTATGGGAATTGTTGACAGAACTGCACGGGTCCAGCAGCTGTATCAACCACAGCCTCCGTCCAGTTCTCCTTCGTCTTGTCTCAGCCCGTCTCGTTCCTGGGCCGTGTCTTCAGTGGACACTGTTGTCAGCTCGCCCAGCAAAACCCCCGCCAACCAAGGAGGCTTGTGTAAACCTCAGCCGTCCTCCCTGGCCTACTACAACCGCAGCAACAACAACGCCCACAATGGTCACCGCCTTTATGACAACCAGCCAGACTACCATGAAGCGCAGCCAGGAGGCGGCCAGGTTGCCAGGCAGAATCCTTCGTACCTGGATGTGAAGTTGGCTCGAACCCTGCCTGTGATCCACGGCTGCTCAGACAGAAAGAAAGGCCCGACCTCCCCTGTCAAACCAAAAAGACCCTTCGTGGAATCTAACGTGTAAGGGGGGGTTAAGTGATTGTCTCGGACAACGGGGAGGGGATTAACAGAGAACGCTCAAGTTACATGATCTCCAGGCCGATGGATCACATGACGTAGAAGTATGACTGGTGGTTTTTTAACTTGTTGGTCTTCAGATGGAAGTTTGCAGAACTGTCAGTTCTATGAATGGTAGTTCGGACAACTGGAAGTTTGTATGGCTGGTTGTTCTTTTGAGTGGTCGTCCAAACGGCTGAAGACTTGTAATATGTGTCAGTCATATGAAGTTCAGAGGTGATGCAGATAATAGTTGTTTAAATGGGAATAACAGCACATACTATAAGCTCCTCCTTGAAGGCGCTCTGATCACAGGGCCGTGTGTGGTTTTAAGCTCCTGTGTCTTCACATGGACAGTGATTGCAAAGATAAAGAGAGATTTTTTTTTTTTTTTTTTACCCGCCAAAATGCTCCCAAAGGTGGGCTTGGTTGCCATGTTGTCATAAATGTTGACAAGCATTTCACCTGAGGCTTAAGTCATCCTTTTAGTGCTTGAGAAGTCGAATGAAAGCACAAAGTTAAACAAAGATGTTGTACAGGAAGCGTATTGTCTGTCCATTAACCTGTGAGAGACGCGTGGCGAAAATAAGGGAACACATCCATGAGACGACTCATGAAATTACAAAAACAAAATGAAGAATATAAAGATGTCAAGGAAGTCGGAAGTAAACACAAAGAAGACTCAATTTCTGGCTTACAGTGCATTTAAATATTGAAGTCTGTGAATGTGTATGAAGATTTTCATTTCAAGTTTAAAGTGCTAAAATGAAACAACGACAAGAAACTTGTATACAGATACTGCAAGATCCAGTCTCTAAGACTTGTGCTGGTCGTGACCTGGTCCAAAGCCATAGTTTGAAAAACTAGGATGTCATTGAAAAAGCACTGACTTGCTGTATATACAAAAACATGATATTTATCTTTGTAAAGTATGTCTGTATTAAACTGTATAAATTGGGTTTCTTTTGAAACTGTAGACTCCTTTTTGATTTCTGTATGTGTACATGTGGGGCTTTTTCCACACAGAACATAAAGATTCAAACATTTCTAAACTGAGACTTGAAATAAAAAGTTCAGTTTGGCTTCGTTTTGGGTGAACACCCATCTTGTAAAAATGCCTTTTCAAGGTTTGGGTTTCTTTGCTTCAAAATACCGTAGGGTTGTTTGTTTTTTCTATAAACTCATTTTATATTATGTAGTCCTTCAAATCCTAATTTATGCAACCACAAGGATCCATACTGGGTCTTATAGACTGTTTGCCATGGAGGTGTAGTGATTACATTCCCTCTAAATTGCCGTTAACTCAATAAAAGCCCCATTTGCTTAACACCTTTTCACAAAACTGATTGTCAAATCAAATTTATAGGAACATAATTGCCTGTCAAGCTTTGGGTTTCTCCATATGCTGAAGATTCATGTGTGTTCATCTCTGGTTAAAATGGTATATTTTGGAGTCTGTCCTAAACCTTCCAACATTATAAACTGGAGCAAGTGTAAAAAAAAAAAGTCTGACCATTTGTTTTCTGCTTTTTATAGGTTAAAGAAGCCCTAAGAGGGCATGCATCCATTTATTTTATTCAGCGTTATTTTATCGAGCTAATTAGTGGAGCTCTCGTGAAAACGCTGAAATTACTCTATCATGGCACAACAGTAAAGAAAATGTATGGATGTATTTCCACTTAGAGCTTTCTTATCAGCAAGCAAATCCTCAATAATGATAGCAAAGTATAGGATAGACAAAACAATACTGTTTATCTATGCCTCAAATAAAGGACTCACTATTCAATCATAGTTATAAATATTTCCAAAAAACAGTTTCCACTTTTTGTATTCTACATAATTTAACATTTCTCCTCATCATATTTAAAAAAAAAAATTCTAAACATTTACCCAGTTATACAAGAACTATGCTGTTTTATTTTTGCCTGTTTTTAAATTTAAAAATCTGCTGACTCATGCTGCTTGTGTTAGCGTAATTAGCCAACATAAGGACTACACCTTTGATTTTTGGCTAATAAATGTAATCACTGAAAGCACATTTAGCATCCTTTATTTATCAACTAAAGAATTATAAAGTAAGTCAGAGAGGGAGAAGAATTTTCTAACCAGCTACGAGGTTCATGTTAGCTAAACTAGCTAACATAAGCTAAACTAGCTAACATAAGACTGGATTCGCTTAAATGAGCACATCGCCTTCACAAAACCTTGAACTCAGTCTTCAATAGCACATTAAAATCAGTTCTAGGAATTTCTCATTAAATAATTTTGAGCCTAAAACTTAAGAAAGTCAGAAAAAAACGTTGCCAGGTCATGCTTCTTGTGTTAGCTAGCAGTTCATAAAGCAGACCAGCGAGCAACATTTTTTTAAAGAGTTTTCAAAGATTGTAAGTTAAATAATAAAAGAATAAACCTATATGTGTTTTCCTGCATCTTTAATAGAGGACTGAGTTGTAATGTTTCCTTCACCTCTACATTTTTAAAGTCAATATTAAGCAATATGAGAATAGAGCTTGATAGGCATAGTGACTATAAAATAGCTAGCGGGTTAGCTAGCATGAGTTCAGGTGTTCAGGAAGTGGGGCTTGGCTTTTTTTAAATGGATTTTCTGACGATAACTGTTTGGGTTTTTTTAAAACTTGATGTAGGTTTCTTGTTGCAGCTTTTTTTCAGAGCACCTGGTGCTGATTGAGCCAATGACCTCTTGATAATAACGTGCCCTTATTTCTTACTGCTCAGGATTTTTCAGCTGTGAGAAGACGTGGCAACAGCTCTAGTTCATAAAGCCATTTTCAAAGTCAGACTATATGTATTTCTGGCCTCTTTCGGTATGAAATGTGTTGTAAGCATATTTATCAGATGTTCAAAGCTAGATAAAAACTGAACGTAAAAAACATTTCATGGTGCGTAAATGCTGTGTGATGGATTTGTTGTGCTGTACATGTAGAAAGTAACCCCCAGGGAATGGGGTCCTGAGCCACATGATTTAAAACCACAGGTAAACCAGCAAAGTTCTTCCGCCTTCCAACCTGTTGGATCTGATGTCGAATGTGTGTATGTATTTTTTGTTTTTAATAATTTAATATAAAAAAATACCCAAAATGGTTACAGTAATGAGAAAAGCATCAATTTAACCAAGATGAATGTTTCAGCGTACATGTGAAATAACTAACTACTGAATTAAAATGACAAAGAGGAATAAACACGAATGAACTCCTGAAATGTATTTCTTTCTTCCTTTGTCACTTCCTCACTTCCATTAAGTACAAGAAGCCGTTAACACACCGATCTACATGGTTACGGTTACTTTTGTTTACTGCTTGTTGAAGCCTGAATTTCCCTCGGGATCAATAAAGTATCTATCTATCTATCTATCTTGTTGGCTGGCTGGTGAGCTTTGCTACTGGAAAGTCTCTCAGCTGCAATGTGTTGTAGGACATTTGAGTATGATGAATGAGCTTTCGCCATACTTAAAAATGGTTAGCCATTGCTAGCAATGAAATGCGCTTTTTGCATACACATTGTATGAATTTGGAAAGCACTACATACTACATGTGGCGTCAAACATTAGATTGCAAAGTATGCAGTTACTTCCTTCTATGACTAGATACTCTTAGCTAACTTATTAGCTGCTGAACGCCAGCATTAGCAGTCGACAACCTGTAGCTAGCTAATAAGAAACGGCGCTTAGATTTTCCCTCCAGATTTTCATCATCTTTGTGAGAAGAAGTTTAGATTGTGGGATACCATACATTTCTGAAAAAACACATTAAACCAATGAAAATAATGAACACAGTTTTGTTTATTTCAGGTTGTCCCTTTAAGATGGGGACATCCTTTGATAAACAACTTTGACAACAACAACAACAAAAAAAATGCAATAATGTAGATTTCTCAGTTACAGGTGAAAGCTTTGACACAAGAGCTGAGTCCCAAAGTCGAGCAAACAATCTGAAGCTACATGTTTTTATTTGGTTCCGCACATTAAAAAGCATTAAATAACCAAACTCTCATTACAAACACTCATCTAAATAGACGCTTGACACATATACTCTTTCATGACGGATCATTAAAAGACAAGCAGTCAAATAATTAACAGAACATTTTCACACGCAACACATTGTGGACAAAATTGAGCGAGAAGGCTTCACAGGTAGATACTGTGGAAAATCAGAAAGAAGGCAGACTTAGTTAGAGTGCAATTTATAAGTTAAGCAGTATGAGAGGAGTTTTCAAGTTTAACTTTTAACGTAAAGTAAGAATGCGTGACATTTGACAAATAAAAACAGCAGAAGTCAAGTATCTCCTGTGTGAATGTGTTTCTGAGTCCTGAACGTCTACAATGAGTGAGAAGCTCGAGTCCCGCTGGCTGTGTTGTTGTCAGCGTCATGTTTACATGGACTGGACGGCAGGACTCCTACGAGATAACTAAAGAGTGCTAGCCTGCTAACACAACAGCGTTTCGCTGGAGGACAGCGGAGGCTTCAGTATGGCGTGGCCACGTTAACGTGTCATTCATATTTCTGTTATAAGGTTTGCAGTGTAAATTAGAGGCTTAGCGTAGATGACATTAGCTAAACTAAAATGTTTACTAATGATGTGCGCAGGTAGACTGTTGGCAGGAAACAGCTTGGATAAATACGAATATTGGAGCAGGCAGAAGTTTCGTCGAGGTCAGGGCGAGTTGGGAGAGCCTCCCTCAGTAAGTGTCTTGAAGTGGACGGACAGAGCCTCTTCCTCCGGGTTTGGCGGACGTCTGTACTCCTCCTTGGTGATTAAGAAGCCCAGCAGCACCCCGAAACAAACCAGCAGGATCCCCAAGGTGTTAGCCAGGACCCCCTCTGAGGCAAACTCAGAGTAAGTCGGCCTAGGTCAAGAGAGAGAGAAACAATATAAAACATCAACATACAAGATATATTTCACAAGCATGATCACCAGCTGCTTTCATACATCCATTAAATGTAGGCAAGATGTGATGGAGAATATTACATGGTGGTTTTTGGTGGCTGTCGTTAGCTTACCCGGTGACTCTAAATTCCCCGTAGGTGTTAATGTGACTGTGGCTCGTTGTCTGTCTCTATATGTCAACACTGTGATTGAATGGTGACCAGTCCAGGGTGTAACCCCGTATCTCGCCCAATGACAGCTGGGATTGAGTCCTCCTGTTCATTCGTATTAACCCCTCGACGCCTGAATTTGTTTCCAAGTATTGAAAACATTTTTTTACACGTGTTTCTGCTTTCAAGTAGATGCTAAATTAAGTTGAGAATGTTTATTTGAAAATGTCACAATAAAAAAAATTACATAAAAATAGCTCATACATAAGACATCAAACAGATGTTGTTCTGTCTCCGACTGGTCCTATGACGAACTCATGCTTGTATTGAAAGTGCATCAACCGGCAGTGGAGTAATATGGACGCTATTTTGTCTGCATTTAGAGCGGAAGCGGTTTGATGCAAATTCGCGACAACGGGCATTCAAATGCATTTACAAGCCGTCTTGTAGCAGCTAAAGCAACTTGGGGGTGAAGTGTCTTGCCAAAGGACACGTCGGACTTGTGGCTGCAGAAGTTTGGGGATAGAACCCCCGAGCATCCCATTGAGAGACAACCAACTCTGCCACTAAACCACAGTCGACCCGACCACCTACTTCATCACAAGGATTTCTTTCAACTGGACCCAATCTGGGGACTTTGGTCCACGTAGTCACACTCTGTCGGATAGAGATGAACATTCAAATGAACGTACATGATGCTAAAGAGGAGTTTCTCCGTGATGCCCAGCAGGCTGGTCCCTACGGCCATGACCAGCAGAGCAAGACCACAGAACACGTGGACGGGGAGGTACGCTGCTCGTAACCACGCCGATGCAACAGGAAACAGGAAGAACACCAAGCCCATCACCCACTGAGGAAACAGAGAGAGGAGAGAGGACGATGACAAACAGTTTTTACAGCTTTAATCCATTTTACAATCTGAACTGTATTCAGTGTGTGTGTGTGTGTGTGTGTGTGTGTGTGTGTGTGTGTGTGTGTGTGTGTGTGATTCTACCTGTATGCAGAACAAGATCATGGTAGCCATCCCACACCAGCTGTGTAGAGAGTACATGTCAGGGATCTTCGCTGTTCTGTGGAAGTCAAATACAGCTACAAAACCTACACACACACACACACACACACACACACACACACACACACACACAAACAAACAATATTGAAGGTGTACAGTTTAGCACCTGGACTTCCACACTTCCTGTCTCTCTCTTCCTCTCACCTATGATGCTTAAGATGAGGGCCAGCAGATGAATGATGCCGTGAAGCATCTTGACGTTCCTCTTGGGCTCATTTCGAAATATCCTGTAGACCAGGATGGCTGTTTGTGAAAACACAACCGTTTAGTCAGTCAAAGTTTGAAATGAGCACTGCAGTCTAATCTCTAATCATCACAGAGAGCTGGCTGGCTCCGCCCCCTCCTCTCACACAGGTCAGCATGTGGTGGACACTGTAGCTTCAGTGTTTAGCCAGCTCTGCATGTGGTGGACACTGTAGCTTCAGTGCTTAGTCAGCTCTGCATGTGGTGGACACTGTAGCTTCAGTGTTTAGCCAGCTCTGCATGTGGTGGACACTGGAGCTTCAGTGTTTAGCCAGCTCTGTATGTGGTGGACACTGTAGCTTCAGTGTTTAGCCAGCTCTGTATGTGGTGGACACTGTAGCTTCAGTGTTTAGCCAGCTCTGCATGTGGTGGACACTGTAGCTTCAGTGTTTAGCCAGCTCTGTATGTGGTGGACACTGTAGCTTCAGTGTTTAGCCAGCTCTGCATGGGTCTGTAAAGCTTTCTGCGTTCTAACCTCTCTCCATGTTTCATCTCCAACATCGATCCTAGTTTGAGCAGCTTTCTGCTGCTGGAGCTTATTAGAAACATGCAGAGGCTTTTTAGCTCAGGTACAATCACTTCTATCTGAAGCAGTTCCACTGCCCGCTTCCATCGCTGCAACACCTGTTCACCTGATAACTGCTCTCATATCTGGCAAATCCAGGGGCGTCCAAAACGGCTACAGATCGTTTTCTTTGTTCCTTTTTTCGGACCACACGAGTTATTCCTTAAAGACCATTTCAACCAAAAAAATTTAAAGTGGATCTGGAGAAAATAAACCTCCCTGCCTTTAAAATCCCATGTGTTTCAGAACATTTGAAAAAGCGTGTAAATTAATACAAGCTTAAGAGTATTACGTTTATATGTTGGCATGATGAGTGAGCCAGGAACAGGTGTTCATTTTTAAAAGGTTTATATGTCTCAGGCCTGCAGAGAGCATGCTTGAGCCTGTTGATGTATTCTTGTATTCTTGTATTTCGACAAACGTTTGAAGCCTGATCCTTCGTTTCTGTTCCTTCGCCAGCACATCGCAGCTTCACCTTTCTCACCCTCCGTGCACCTGTCACTCTTTAACAAAGCGAGCGTGAAAGCTGATTTTGATAGTAAAAATTGATCTCCGATAAGCTTTTACTCAAGTCACCATTCCCGCTCCACGAGTTGTTCAAAGTAAGCCGAGATCATCTGATTTAGAATTGTTTTGTAAATTGCAGCCACGACAGTGTGTGCGGCCCGAGGCAACAAAAGCAGATTTAATCCCAATCATTGAGCGTTGGGGTGTTTGTCAGAGCTGCTCTAATGTCCAGCTGCCCTTTGCTTTCATTGCCATAATTGAATCTTGCTCTGACACACAGCTGGGAAACAGTTGAGCTAATCTGCTTACTCCAATTAGCTGAGGTAAGCGTGCAGGACTGCAGGCACGACGCAGAGAGGAGGAAAAAACAGCAACTTACTTTGTTGCTCCACTACATCCTACACAGGGATGCACGCCACAACGGTTCAACATCGGTTTCGGCCAAAGTCGTTCCTGGCAGATAATGAGGTGACGTCGAGGAATCAGCCCTGACTTTTCCAGTCGGTGCATCTCTAACCATCGGCTTTTAACAGACTCGCTCCAAGTGACATAAAAACATCAATTGATGGCGTTTAAACCTGCCAGCCGTCGTTCCCCCTCGAACTCGCCTCCACCCCCTTTAATAACCCGTCACCGTCTCAGACTGACATTTAGAAACCACAACATTAAATCCCTCTCTAAGCTGTCGGTGTGCAGATTGTGACTGAGCTCAGGTGTGAGGAGGTCGTGAAGCTCATTCTTCGTCTTCTGTGGTGCGATGTGACGACACGAGAACCCGAATAATAACATGTTGGGAGTCGGCTGCTGAGCGAGGATTGTTCTGACTCTGAGGTCAAGACTGAAGGCAGCTTGCTGTGTGTGGACGAAATCGTGTAAGTGCAAAATCATGGGATTTCTGGCATGCTCTGAAAAAGGCACAATGCAGCGATGAATTGTGATTTTAAGAGTTATTGGTTCGACCTGAGAGGAGGAAGACTAAATCCTGTTCATACATCTTCACACCTGATGAACACGGTGTGTGGTTATGGTGTTTCAGGCTCTGTTTGTCTCGAACTCTTTTTTGTAAAAATCATCATCAACCTTTAGGAAGACTGCTCACGATCCTAAACTGGCTCTGATGTTCTTTAAATCTTTTTAAGCAGAGAACCACTTAGCTTTCAATTTGGCTAAATCTTCATCTTTAAACTGGTTTTAACTCATTTCCTGTCATTGCATCACTTTTTATGTCTCGGACTAAATACAAGAAACCGGCTTGTCCGACGACTCAAATTGATGTGTATCTCTGGACAGTGTTATCTTAATGCAAAAGGCCAGAACCACACTGCTTGAGGCTAAAGCACACACACACACACACACACACACACACACACACACACACACAAAGACACCCAAAGACACACACACGTTACGCTGTCCTCTGCCTCCAGTTTGACTCAATTTACCACAAACAGGTTTAGCGTAACCATGACAACAAACGGACGTAAGAAGAGCAGGGTTAATCTGAAGATGTCAGAGGTGATCTCACTTGATGTTTAGACTTGGTTGTCATGGAAACCATCCACTGCTAATGGTCCGGTACTGAAATATCTCAATAACTATCACATCAAACATCAAAAATCACCAGTTTACCTTCAGAGATTGTGCTGCTTTATTGAAATGTGTGTTTTCAGGATTTCCAAATCACAAACTGTTTGATGAAATCACGTTAACTGAACTGATAATTTCTTGTTTTACTGTAAGACGTTTGTTGGTCTTATTTGGGGACTTATAGCATTTGGCTCCACACCCAACTTTTTGATCCTTTAAGTAGAACAAGTCCAGAAACTTTACACCAAAATAAATGACAGAAGTGCTGATCTGTTTAAATTTGGCATCTCAGGTTGTCAAATCTGATCATCCTCCGTTTCATTTATTAACCGATAATATCGATGGGCACACGTACACAAACACTTCTTCCCCAAAAAAAGTGATTAAAAGAGGAATGAAGCCAACAAGAATTGCGTGCAAACTCTTGCACACGGTCTCAAATGCACAAAAACATCGGCAAAGTTTTGGTGCAGGAGTTAAAAACATAACTATGTTGTTTGAAACCTTGAGCATGTTTGATCCGAGGTCTAAATAAGAGTCAGTTTACAGTCTACTCACCATCACCCTGCAGGAAAACCAGCCCCAGCACCATGCACAGAGGGTGCAAGTTGAACTCCTGCGCCGAGCCGTCCCAGGCGAACCCGCCTCTGTAGTGACCCATCCACACTCCGGTCAGAACCACCGACGCCAACCCAACGACCTGTGAAGCTCCCACCAGCCACACGAAGGAAGAGGAACCGGGGCGCGGAGCAGGATCCTCCATGATCTGAGGAAGAGAAACAGGTCTGAGTCCAGCTGATCCCTCGGGCTCCTTACTGCTGTTTAAATAAACCAGAGGTGTCACCTTGTTTCTATAGCAACCGGTCCTGTTGTGACTGGGTGTTTCTCTCCACCTTGTTTAATGTTTGAAGCGAGTCTCGGTCGAATGAGCCTTTCAGCTTTTGAAAGATGTCTTTTGACTTCACTACATATTAGACAAAAATATCCAATGAAATAATGTCGCTATGCTGATGATACTGTCATTTACTGTTCAAGCTCTTAGCAAGAATTTAATATAGAAAACAGCTGAGCAAACTCCAATTTTTTTTAAAAATGCAAATCAAACTGAGTGCGTGTTCTTCACCACTTGCGGAGATAAATTGTTTTCGTGTTACCAGAGATGGTCGAGAACTTTTTCTGACACAGAACAAAAACGGTTTAAACCAAAAGTTGTTCCTCAGATGTTCCTCGTATTGAAACGTCGTTTTAAATAACGTTGCTCATTGGGAGCAGAACAGATCTTTCTGAATGCATCCTTCTTCTTCTTCTTCACACACTCTCAGCCTCTCCCACACAGGTGAGCCTGTAACCGCTTCACAGATCACTCAGGTGAGCTGGTCCACTAATCTGTCCCTACTACAGCGACGCACAGTTTGCACACCAGCTTTCATTCATTCATAACACTTGTTTTCTCTTTCTAATTGGAAAACAAGCGAGCTCAGGGATTCGTCACCGTCTGTACTTACAAAGCTATTCTGGGCAAAATTCCCTGCCTACTTATCCGCTCTCTGAATCCTGAAGGATGGAAAATGGTAACCTTCATTTTCTGGAGATTGTGCAATTTGTTGTTCCCAAAGTCCACATGGCATCAGGAAAGAGCGCTGATATTAAACTTCAATAGTATCATTTTGGTCCAGGCTGAAAGTTTGATCCGATCATTTAAATGTTACTGGGATTAATCGTCGGTGTTTTCTTGTTAGTTGCTTGAAGTGCTGAATGGGACAAACCTGATTATAAAGAGATCAATCAAATGATGTGGAGCAGGCAAAAAGCAGACATCTTTTGAATGCTAAAAAAAAAACTTAGATATGAGTGTCATAAAACACTATTTCATGTATTTGTAACAATAAATAAGAAAATCAACTTGAAGATCCTGTGAGCTGACAATGAAAGTGGCTGAAATTAAAACGTGTGCTTCTTTATGACCTACGAAGCAAACAACACGATCAGCTGTAAGATTGACTTCTTCATTGCCACAGGAAAGGTGTCAGACATGACTACAAACATTGAAGGGCTTTTTGTTTACATTTTGCATTGCAAATATTGACAGAGAGTAATTGATACATTTTGCATTTTTTAATGATTTATCAGGAAGCTCTTCTTGATAGGGTCCTTAGCTAATGAGCATTTTGATGAGTGTGAAATGTGCAGCTCCCTAAACAGCTGAAAAAGAAAGAAAGAAAAACAGGAAATAGAAACTGGACCTGCAGCTTTTATCGCGTGTGTCCATCAGCCGAGTCACACAGTATAAACAATTACCAACCATGACGTTTGGCAGGAAGTGTCGCAGCAAGTTACACGAGCACATGAGCAGAAATGGAGGAAAAACGGATGGATTTCTGTGTGCATGCTCGTCCGATCATCGCACCTTGTGTGCAGAGCAGAGCGAGCTGAAAGTCTTCATTATCACAGCAGGTACACACACACACATCACAGGGCTGTTACTGCACACACACAGTGTGCACAAGACAAATACATGAGCAAACACTCTGTTTAACTTTGAGGATATTTTCACCTTAATAATCCGATCAGAGGAATTTTAACTGAGAGGAAAACTGTAAAAATGTATAATGTTAAATAGGCTACTTACTGCGTTTTGGTTCCCACCGAATAAGTCCTGTTCCTACTCAAACAGATCCGCCTTCTCCTTGTCTGTCCAGTGTGTGTGTGTGTGTGTGTGTGTGTGTGTGTGTGTGTGCGTGTGTGTGCGCGTGCGCGCGTGTGGGCGTGTGTGTGTTTTGGTTGTCCTCCTACAAGCCCAACCCATTACACAGCTGTGACTCAGACGTAAAAGTGGGGAAAAAAGCATATAGTACTTAACTATAATAATAATAATAATAACAATAATAATAATAATAATAATAATAATAACAACAATAATAATAATAATAGATTAATTATAATAATTGTAATTATTATTATTTTACGACGTGGCTTCTACGTACTACTAATAGCCAACCATCATAATCTTTTTTTTTCCGTTGTTTTTTTAACGTGGTAATAGAAAAAAAATACTGACATTATTTTATTTTTTAAACAAACATCTCGTCACAGTGACGTCACGATAACGTCAAGAAGAAGGAGATGGATGCGGTGGATGGATGACTAACGATCGACAGCTCAGGGGGGGGGGGGGGGGGGTAGAGGTCCGTTGCCTTGACAACGCTTGAGGAGGACGTGGAGGAGGAGGAGGAGGACTGTCAGTGAATCCACCCGGCTCATTAGAGGAGGAGGAGGAGGAGGAGGAGAGCAGGTACAAGGTAAACGGACACAAACTGATTTGATGTAGCAAATTAACATCGGTAGCATCGTTGCTACTCACCGGTGTGAGTTCTTCTTCTGTGTTTATGTCGTTTTTAATCACTGATTTTGGAGAACTTCACCTGTGCATAGACAAGTTACTGAACTATGACGTGTGCCACCTTTTTATTTGACCTTTAACCCTGGTTGTTGAATGTGCAGCGTTAACTTCATGAGTCGTTGTGGACTGAGCATGCACCATGTCGTCATAATACTGGATGTCAAATGTGTTTTATTAAGATTGAAAGCTTTAAAAAGATAAAACCTTCAGTGATCGTTAGAGTTTGTGCGGCGCCCTTCTTCGCCTCTAGAGGGCGCTGCAGCTTCAGTCTTATCCCTCATCAGGTCTCATTTACTTTGCAGCAGGCAGATGGGAGGTGTTCAGCCTGGGGTTTGGGTCAGTGTGTGTGTGTGTGTGTGTGTGTATGTGTGTGTGTGTGTGTGGGGTGGGGGGGGGGGGGGCTCAGAGGGTAAAGCAGGGAACTGGAGAAGCTTCATGTTTGAATATGTGAACTTAAATAGAAGAAGAATGAATAAATGAAGGTGCAGGTTTAAAATCAGGTGGAAAGGGGCCTCACGTGTTGTGTTTCTGTGTGTGTATGTGTGTGTGTGTATGTGTGTGTGTGTGTGTGTGTGTGTGTGCATGTATGTGTTTGTGCACAATGTGTGTGTGTGTGTGTGTGTGTGTGTGTGTGTGTCAGCTTTCTTCCACTCTTACCTAAATCCAGAAGGTGGAAAAAGAACAGTTGTCAAGGTTGTTATTAATGTCAAAAACTGGTGGCTGCAACTGTGTGTGTGTGTGTGTGTGTGTGTGTGTGTGTGTGTGTGTGTGTGTGTGTGTGTGTGTGTGTGTGTGTGTGTGTGTGTGTGTCTGACATTTCTGATTTCTCCTGTGACTCACTGGCTGACTCACCACTGCTCCTTTTGCTGTGTGTGTGTGTGTGTGTGTGTGTGTGTGTGTGATATATTGACATGTTCTTCCATCCTTTCACATGACGCTCTCTCTCTTTTCCTTCCATCTTTTATCCTCTTGTAACCTTCCGTGGCGCCACTTTCCCCTCACGCTTCCTTCCTCTCAGTGTGATGATGATGATGATGATGATGATGATGAAGACTTTTGGCTCTCCGTCGGTGTGACTGGACTCGTTTCTACCTGTGTGGGTTTCAACCTGTGATGCCTCAATTAGACTGGGATTTTACAAACACCCACTGGTTCAGCAGGAGCTCGCAATCATAGAAACATTTATCTGTTTACTTAAATGCAAAAAAAACCCCAAAGGCAAACATTCCTTTTTTTTCCAAGGGTGGATTTCCACACGGGCATACCAGGGGCCCAAAGGTTCAGGGGGCCCAAAGGTTCAGGGGTCCCCTAAGCAAGAGCTTCAGTGTGAAGTCGCTGTTCCTCTTAATGTTGCACAGTCTAAGGGCTCATATAAGCCTCTTCATCATCATGGGCCCCTCAGCTATCAGGGGAGTGCCCAGGGGTCCAGTATCGCATGAGCCTTCTACCCAGAACAAAGCTCTTATTCTGAAAATCCAAGGAATTAAAAAAAGTTCAAAAAGAAAAAATGAGGGGCGGCAGTAGCTCAGTCTGTAGGGACTTGGGTTGGGAACCGGAAGGGTCGCCGGCTCAAGTCCCGGCACGGACCAAGTCCGGAAACTGGTCCGGTTAGCTGGAGAGGTGCCAGTCCATTTCCTGAGCACTGCCGAGGTGCCCCTGAGCAAGGCACCGAACCCCAAAAACTGCTCTGGAGCGCTCGCTGTGGGCAGCCCCCTCACTCTGAGACCTCTCCATTAATGCAGAGTGAAAAAAACGAATTTCCCCTCGTGGGATTAATAAAGTATATAAAAAAAATATATTAAAAAAAAAAAAAAAGATGTAATTTTCCTTAAAAAAAAATAAAAAAATAAAAAATATCTTGAAATAAACTCAGTAAATGATTAGAAAAAGAGCTGTGAACGTGGATCATGTCATGGAGGCTGATCGATGGACTGAGTGGACGCTGCCACAGTAAAGTCACTTCAAATGATTTTTAACGACAAATATGGCGCCTGAGTTTGACCATCATGACCATAAAGAGATGAAGAAGAGAGATTTTAAGAACGGGTGATCGGATGACCTTTAACCTTCTCCCCCCCCCGTGTGTCAACGAATCAATTCTCCTCTCTCTCTAAAGACCTCCACCAATCCGGGGAGTCCTTTAAAAAAAAAATCCACGGGGCACCTGTGGAGTAGCCTGACTAAGGACAGCGTATCCATGGCAACAGTATCATTACCAGAATAGCTCTTTCTCTCTCTCTCTCTCTCTATTTCTGTCTCTCACTCTCGCTGTCTTTTCAGTCCGCCCCCGCGCTCTCACACTCATTCCTATCTCCTTCTTCTCCTCCTCTGTGCACGCAAAATATTCACCCCCCTCCTCCCTCCCTCCCCCACCTCCCCTCACCTTCATATTCCCTTTCCTCCCCCTCCTCCCATGACCCACGCATCCTTTCCTTCCTTGCTACATCTCTCTCCCTTCATCTTTACCTCTTTTCCTCCCTCATTATTCCCCGTCTCTTTCTTTTTTTCCCCTCTCCCCTCCTCCTCCTCCGTCCCCCCCCCTCCCCCTCCCCCCTCATCTATCTGTTTTGCAGTCACAATGTGCAAACAGTGAAGATATTTTTAGACGTCGCTTTGCTTCATCATCTCGTCTCTTTGATTCCACTTGCTCTAAATGGTAAACAGTGATTAATGACATGAAGATTCTGTCCCAGCGTCGAACCTGCAGCATCCTTTAAACTCCATGCACCAAAGTTAAAGACATTTTTAAATCATTTCTCACAGGTTTGTTGTTTTTCCAACATGAAGGCCTCTGCGTATCTAAACTCTGCTCCGGCATAAAGTTTTGCAATTTGTTTTGCATGTTTGTGTCCTTTTATGCTCATAATTTGCACCCTTAAACTCTTGCACTGAGTTGTTGTTAGATGTCAACAAAAGAGACTCCAGAGGGAGCTATCAGAGTGTAGCTGTGAACTTAATGATAGATAGATAGATAGATAGATAGATAGATAGATAGATAGATAGATAGATAGATAGATAGATAGATAGATAGATAGATAGATAGATAGATAGATAGATAGATAGATAGGACACAAGACATTAGTTACAATACACACCCGCTGTCCCCCCCCCCCTCTGCTGTATACAATAATCCCCCAAACAAGATTTAGCAGCCCCTATATGTGACTAAGAGTAAACATAATTACAGGTTAAACCTGTGCAGTTAGCATTAATGCTAACATCAGGTGTGCTTATATGTGCCAAAGAATAGCAGGCCAGATCTCTGGCACATTCGCCATCGTAGTCGGGCTAATGTTTGCTAACGTGCAGAAATGAAGCTGATGAGCCTCTGTCTTTACTCGCTTCATGACAAATCAAAGGCTGTTTTCCAAACCGCATGACTTTACCAGCAGTACGCACTGATTTGGCCAGAAGTCAGTTTGCAGTATGTGAACAACTGTGAGATTCGCTGAAACAACAGGATGTCATTCTGCTTCAGGAGGAAAGTCTTCATCAGACCAGTCAGCCTCGTGTTCTGTTTCCCACAATGCAAAGTGCCACACATGACTTGTTTATATATTTATAATTTCCACCTTGGATTTTCCTGCTTTTTTTGACTGCACGGTGCCACAGCTGGACGAGCAGCTGTAATTACAGAGTCCTTGTCTCGCTCCGTTATTACATATAATTCACATCTGAGTAAAAATACCTGAAAAGTATTCTACAATTTTAACAGCGTGCCAAAAACATTTCAACCCAGAGTGTTACGTGTAAATGACGGAAGATATGAGAGATTGTTTGATTAATTATTTTATTATAATCAAAGTCGGAATAAAACACGAAAACAAACCGTTTAACATGCTGAATGAAAAGGCGCCCAGTTGGATTAAAGAATGATGAAACGTGACCTTCGCCAGGTGAATCAGATCTGTCTCTGTTACAATCACATACCTCTGAATTTCCTTTGAGCCGATCTCACAGGTCGATGTTTTTGTCCATCTAAATATCGTGCAGCTTGTTACACTGTATAGCTGCGTTTACCTCCAGATGGGCCGTCGTTGACTCCAGATTCCAGGACTGGAAACCAGTTTAACCTGGCTGACTGAGCATACGTCAAAATAACTGACCCCTGGCAGTCATACTACATACTACTGTTGAATGCAGTACTATCGTGTGCATACTAATTTAGATAGTAGCAGCCAAAGTTTCACATCTGTAAAAAAAAATGGCTGCCATGTGAATATGATTTATATATATGAAAAACTCCCAAAATCCCCAGATTTTCCCGTTGCGTTGTTTTTTTTCAGTCACTGATCCCACAGAGGCACTCAGAGGACACACATACAGACATTTTATTTCCCTCCATTATTTATGTTGACTTAGCTCAGCCTGGTTTATACGTATACGTGAGTTAGAAGCTGTAGCTGCGCCGTAGTGGCCGACGCTGTTGTGAGCACAACTGGATGATCTGTGCAAAAGTTTTACTCTCGACTGGAGGTGGAGTCCATGGGTGCAGATACCAGGGGAGGGGATTTTCTTCCCAGAATGCAACTTGTGATGTCACAAACTGAAAAAATGTGTAACGGAGCATTTTTCTCTGTGTGGTCAGACTTTAACAGACCACAAACAAAAGGACTGGATGGATTTATTTCACATTTTGTGGATTGATAGACACTCAGGTTACCCAAATAAATGTTCAAAAACACTGTGAAAGGGGGATTTTTTTATAATATGTCCCCTTTAAAGGTGAGACTCTGATGCTTTTGCACAACACACACGGCTTTAGGAGACACTGTTCACAAATGTAAACATCCGGGGTAATATGGTTATAGGTTGAAAAACGTGGGGAAGTTAGCAGGCAAGAGTTGCAATGCTTTTTTTGTGTGTCTCTCTGTCTATCTCAGCCATGTCTGTCTGCCTCCGTTGGTTTCTATTGAGTCTATTTTTAGCCCCAGCAGACTGGTCACGTGGCAAGAGGAGGACGTCAATAATGTTGTTGTTGGTGGTGGGTGAGAGAGAGAGAGAGAGAGAGAGGGAGACAGGCATACTGTAAATACGGAGGAAGTGAAGCAGTAGGAGGTGAAATACGTCCCACTCTTTAAATTATTCGGTTGTGTTTTTTTTTTTTCGTGTGAAATCAAAGCGCGCGCGGTGGAGCTGCACGGACACCGAGCCACGGCGGAAAAGCTAAGCCGGGAAGGAAGCGACCTCTGCGGGGAGACGCGTTCCAGGAAGACCCGCCGACATCCACGGTACCGTTGCGGTTTGTTTGTGAAAGACAGTGTGCGTGCGTGCATGTGTTGCGTGACAGTACAACCAAACGCACACATACCCACTTAAGAGGCACCTGAATGTTTCATGAAGTCTGGGGACATGTGTGTGTGTGTGTGTGTGTGTGCGCGTGCTATGTCGGTACCTTCATTTTCTAACACACTGGGAACATTGTTGCTAACTTCAGAACTGGGAGCACAACGTTACTGCTGCTGCAGCTAGCTGAAGGACACAGCTGACAGATGCAACACTGATAATTATCTTTATCTTTAATTATAAAGCAACACAAGTCACCTGTGCATTCACTGTTATTGACCAGTTATTGCTGACTTCATTGCTAGCAGCTAACTGGGGCAACAACTTAGGGCATATCATGATACTAGAATTTTTTGCACTTGGGTATGATACCAGTAAAAATCAAGCAATACTTGTTTGAATTCAGCAGCTACAGATATAAAAGTCCTGAGCAGTGGATTGTTTTTTATTGAACACAAAATCCTGCACACGACATTTAATGTAGATAAATGTTTTTATTTTGTCTCCAGCTGTTTTGCTTTGTCTGCCAATGGCTGCAAAACAACTTTTTGGTGTTGCATCCATTGGCAAAGAAATATTTTTTTTTTTAGTTGTGCATCCTGTTGACCAACTTAAACATAATGGTTTGTTCATCAATACGCCATCTCGAAACTCAAACTTCAGTAACTCCTGTTCAAAAATCTAATATTACAACTCCGTGCATCAACAGTAAATAGCAACATAGTCTTGTTTTTGTGTAATTAAATCAATCATAATAATAACATTGTGCCAGTTCTATGAGTGAGCATGTCGTCGTGTTGCTTTTATTATCACGTAGTGTGACGTTATCGCCTCGTTTAAACGTCCTGCAGTGGCCCAAAAGATTTCTATCACGAGAAACCAAACGGTCATATTCTCTATTAGTGTGGAAGTGCAAACACCTGCAGTTCCTCGAGCGTCCACTAGAGGCTGGCTGCAGAAGCACAGGAAGTCACAGGCCTCTCTCTCTCTCTCTCTCTCTCTCCCCCCCCGACTCGCTTGAGGTGAATTCTCCTGACGACTGATTGTGTTCACACGCGCGGCTCACCCTTAGCTTAGCTGTTTTATGCTAGCATTATTTTTCAAGCAACTTAGCAAGCCTTACTTCAAGTTATGCTTCTGCGCACAAAATATAACGCTCATTGCAACCTGAATGGCGAACTGTTAGCCAGCAGTCATAACGAGCGTTATTATGTCTGTAACTTAACCACATCCTGTTTTAAATTACAACAAGGCGTCTGTATTCCTCGTCCATCTTCCTCCCTGTTCCCATCCGTCTTCCTGCATCTCATCCCATCTCCCGCTATCCCAGTTTTCAAGCTTTGGGAGTCTGTTTTCGGCCATGATCTCTCGCCGCTTTAACTTTGCTAAATGTAGCTCATGATGGATTAGCGTTGGGTTTTTGCAGCATAAAGAGTGATGTCTTTTACCTGCTCTTTGGTAGAGTGTCTCCAGATTACATTCGTTAGTCGCGACAAATAGAGATTGATTGATGCATGCATGTGTGCTGCAGATTACGTGTAGTACAGAAACATGCTTTTTAAGTTTAAGTCTGTTTTGATGCTAGCGTCGGTGATGAATCCTGTTTGACTTCTATCACAGTGTGAGATGTCCGACTCTTCTGCCACACGTCTGCAGAGCGATCTGCTTTTAAATTCTTTGTCTGATAAATGTGTCGACGTACCAACCGTCTCACCTGGCTCAGGTTGTGTTCAAAGCAGCGTGCGTCTTTCGAAGAAGAAGAAGAAGAAGCGAGGTTGCGTTCGGTTTGATTTTCTGTGACATGCACCGAGGCGCTCTCGCTCTGTTGTTGCTCTCGTCTTTTGTAGTGTCTTGTAAGTTTATGTGGGCAGGGTGCCATTCTGTGCATGACACAGCAAAAAAAATAACTATTAATACTACGACTGTGCCAAACATGCACGAATAAAAAAAACAAAAAACTGCTCCTGCTTATGTTTTCCTAACAATGGCTGTTATTTCTGCATCACGTAGCGGTGACAATAAACGTCACCACTTCAGGTGTTCAGCTGTTATGTTCCTGTGCCTCAGTGTAGGTGTATTCTGATGTCAGGCTGCTTTGTGTTTGTGGGTTTTATACTCTCCGTTCTTTCCAGCAGTTATTGAATCATTATGTCATCAAATGACTCATGCATTCACAAAACCAACACACACACACAAAAAGAAACATGTCAGCCCCCCCCCCCCCCCCCCTCCTTTATATCAGATCTTAATCCTGTCACTGACTTCTGCAGCTTTTATTCGTCAGTTCGGTGTTACGGATCTATCCGTGATAAAAACACAACGTTTCATGTCCGGCT